>NW_027485202.1:0-48000 GCF_050908995.1 Andrena cerasifolii | reverse complement strand
TTGCTAATAAGAGGCGCAGGCCTTTCAAGAGGCGGTCGAAAATTCTGCGTCTCTTCGTTAAGCAGTCACGGTCTCGAAATATCTGTGCCACTCCTCGTTCTTTGATTTGCTCTCCGGAGACGTTACTTTGTGCCATCTCTTTCGACGGCATGTTCTCCTGTTACAAAGCGCAATTTTGTGCGTTCTGTATATATTCACCAGATTTTGGCCAATATATCATGAGAACACGAAGTGGAAAGAGGTATACTAAATTTCGGCTTCAAAGGCATCGCCTTAAAGTTGCTAATAAGAGGCGCAGGCCTTTCAAGAGGCGTTCGAAAATTCTGCGTCTCTTCGTTAAGCAGTCACGGTCTCGAAATATCTGTGCCACTCCTCGTTCTTTGATTTGCTCTCCGGAGACGTTACTTTGTGCCATCTCTTTCGACGGCATGTTCTCCTGTTACAAAGCGCAATTTTGTGCGTTCTGAATATATTCACCAGATCTTGGCCAATATATCAGGAGAACATGAAGTGGAAATAGGTATACTAAATTTCAGCTTCAAAGGCATCGCCTTAAACTTGCTAATAAGAGGCGCAGGCCTTTCAAGAGGCGTTCGAAAATTCTGCGTCTCTTCGTTAAGCAGTCACGGTCTCGAAGTATCTGTGCCACTCCTCGTTCTTTGATTTGCTCTCCGGAGACGTTACTTTGTGCCATCTCTTTCGACGGCATGTTCTCCTGTTACAAAGCGCAGTTTTGTGCATTCTGAAAATATTCGCCAGATTTTGTCCAATATATCAGGAGAACATGAAGTGGAAAGAGGTATACTAAATTTCGGCTTCAAAGGCATCGCCTTAAAGTTGCCAATACGAGGCGCAGGCCTTTCAAGAGGCGTTCGAAAATTCTGCGTCTCTTCGTTAAACAGTCACTGTCTCGAAACATCTGCGCCACTTCTCGCTCATTGATTTGCTCTCTGGAGACGTTACTTTGTGCCATCTCTTTCGATGGCATGTTCTCCTGTGACAAAGCGCAATTTTGTGCATTTTCGAAATTTTCGCCTGATTTTGGCCAATATATCATGAGATCATGAAGTGGAAAGAGGTATACTAAATTTCGGCTTCAAAGGCATCGCCTTAAAGTTGCTAATAAGAGGCGCAGGCCTTTCAATAGGCGTTCGAAAATTCTGCGTCTCTTCGTTAACCAGTCACTGTCTCGAAACATCTGCGCCACTTCTCGCTCTTTGATTTGCTCTCCGGAGACGTTACTTTGTGCCATCTCTTTCGACGGCATGTTCTCCTGTTACAAAGCGCAATTTTGTGCGTTCTGAATATATTCACCAGTTTTTGGCCAATATATCAGGAGAACACGAAGTGGAAAGAGGTATACTAAATTTCGGCTTCAAAGGCATCGCCCTAAAGTTGCTAATAAGAGGCGCAGGCCTTTCAAGAGGCGTTCGAAAATTCTGCGTCTCTTCGTTAAGCAGTCACGGTCTCGAAATATCTGTGCCACTCCTCGTTCTTTGATTTGCTCTCCGGAGACGTTACTTTGTGCCATCTCTTTCGACGGCATGTTCTCCTGTTACAAAGCGCAATTTTGTGCGTTCTGAATATATTCAACCAGATCTTGGCCAATATATCAGGAGAACATGAAGTGGAAATAGGTATACTAAATTTCAGCTTCAAAGGCATCGCCTTAAACTTGCTAATAAGAGGCGCAGGCCTTTCAAGAGGCGTTCGAAAATTCTGCGTCTCTTCGTTAAGCAGTCACGGTCTCGAAGTATCTGTGCCACTCCTCGTTCTTTGATTTGCTCTCCGGAGACGTTACTTTGTGCCATCTCTTTCGACGGCATGTTCTCCTGTTACAAAGCGCAGTTTTGTGCATTCTGAAAATATTCGCCAGATTTTGCCCAATATATCAGGAGAACATGAAGTGGAAAGAGGTATACTAAATTTCAGCTTCAAAGGCATCGCCTTAAAGTTGCTAATAAGAGGCGCAGGCCTTTCAAGAGGCGTTCGAAAATTCTGCGTCTCTTCGTTAAGCAGTCACGGTCTCGAAATATCTGTGCCACTCCTCGTTCTTTGATTTGCTCTCCGGAGACGTTACTTTGTGCCATCTCTTTCGACGGCATGCTCTCCTGTTACAAAGCGCAGTTTTGTGCATTCTGAAAATATTCGCCAGATTTTGCCCAATATATCAGGAGAACATGAAGTGGAAAGAGGTATACTAAATTTCGGCTTCAAAGGCATCGCCTTAAAGTTGCCAATACGAGGCGCAGGCCTTTCAAGAGGCGTTCGAAAATTCTGCGTCTCTTCGTTGAACAGTCACTGCCTCGAAACATCTGCGCCAGTCCTCGCTCTTTGATTTGCTCTCCGGAGACGTTACTTTGTGCCATCTCTTTCAACGGCATGATCTCCTGTTACAAAGCGCAATTTTGTGCATTCTGAAAATATTCGCCAGATTTTGGCCAATATATCAGGAGAACATGAAGTGGTAAGAGGTATACTAAATTTGAGCTTCAAAGGCATCGCCTTAAAGTTGCCAATACGAGGCGCAGGCCTTTCAAGAGGCGTTCGAAAATTCTGCGTCTCTTCGTTAAACAGTCACTGTCTCGAAACATCTGCGCCAGTCCTCGCTCATTGATTTGCTCTCTGGAGACGTTACTTTGTGCCATCTCTTTCGATGGCATGTTCTTCTGTTACAAAGCGCAATTTTGTGCATTCTGAAAATATTCGCCAGATTTTGTCCAATATATCAGGAGAACATGAAGTGGAATGAGGTATACTAAATTTCGGCTTCAAAGGCATCGCCTTAAAGTTGCAAATAAGAGGCGCAGGCCTTTCAAGAGGCGTTCGAAAATTCTGCGTCTCTTCGTTAAACAGTCACTGTCTCGAAACATCTGCGCCACTTCTCGCTCATTGATTTGCTCTCTGGAGACGTTACTTTGTGCCATCTCTTTCGATGGCATGTTCTCCTGTTACAAAGCGCAATTTTGTGCATTTTCGAAATTTTCGCCTGATTTTGGCCAATATATCATGAGAACATGAAGTGGAAAGAGGTATACTAAATTTCGGCTTCAAAGGCATCGCCTTAAAGTTGCTAATAAGAGGCGCAGGCCTTTCAATAGGCGTTCGAAAATTCTGCGTCTCTTCGTTAACCAGTCACTGTCTCGAAACATCTGCGCCACTTCTCGCTCTTTGATTTGCTCTCCGGAGACGTTACGTTGTGCCATCTCTTTCGACGGCATGTTCTCCTGTTACAAAGCGCAATTTTGTGCGTTCTGAATATATTCACCAGTTTTTGGCCAATATATCAGGAGAACATGAAGTGGCAATAGGTATACTAAATTTCAGCTTCAAAGGCATCGCCTTAAAGTTGCTAATAAGAGGCGCAGGCCTTTCAAGAGGCGGTCGAAAATTCTGCGTCTCTTCGTTAAGCAGTCACGGTCTCGAAATATCTGTGCCACTCCTCGTTCTTTGATTTGCTCTCCGGAGACGTTACTTTGTGCCATCTCTTTCGACGGCATGTTCTCCTGTTACAAAGCGCAGTTTTGTGCATTCTGAAAATATTCGCCAGATTTTGCCCAATATATCAGGAGAACATGAAGTGGAAAGAGGTATACTAAATTTCGGCTTCAAAGGCATCGCCTTAAAGTTGCCAATACGAGGCGCAGGCCTTTCAAGAGGCGTTCGAAAATTCTGCGTCTCTTCGTTAAACAGTCACTGCCTCGAAACATCTGCGCCAGTCCTCGCTCTTTGATTTGCTCTCCGGAGACGTTACTTTGTGCCATCTCTTTCAACGGCATGTTCTCCTGTTACAAAGCGCAATTTTGTGCATTCTGAAAATATTCGCCAGATTTTGTCCAATATATCAGGAGAACATGAAGTGGAATGAGGTATACTAAATTTCGGCTTCAAAGGCATCGCCTTAAAGTTGCAAATAAGAGGCGCAGGCCTTTCAAGAGGCGTTCGAAAATTCTGCGTCTCTTCGTTAAACAGTCACTGTCTCGAAACATCTGCGCCACTCCTCGTTCTTTGATTTGCTCTCCGGAGACGTTACTTTGTGCCATCTCTTTCGACGGCATGTTCTCCTGTTACAAAGCGCAGTTTTGTGCATTCTGAAAATATTCGCCAGATTTTGCCCAATATATCAGGAGAACATGAAGTGGAAAGAGGTATACTAAATTTCGGCTTCAAAGGCATCGCCTTAAAGTTGCCAATACGAGGCGCAGGCCTTTCAAGAGGCGTTCGAAAATTCTGCGTCTCTTCGTTAAACAGTCACTGCCTCGAAACATCTGCGCCAGTCCTCGCTCTTTGATTTGCTCTCCGGAGACGTTACTTTGTGCCATCTCTTTCGATGGCATGTTCTTCTGTTACAAAGCGCAATTTTGTGCATTCTGAAAATATTCGCCAGGTTTTGGCCAATATATCAGGAGAACATGAAGTGGTAAGAGGTATACTAAATTTGAGCTTCAAAGGCATCGCCTTAAAGTTGCCAATACGAGGCGCAGGCCTTTCAAGAGGCGTTCGAAAATTCTGCGTCTCTTCGTTAAACAGTCACTGTCTCGAAACATCTGCGCCACTTCTCGCTCATTGATTTGCTCTCTGGAGACGTTACTTTGTGCCATCTCTTTCGATGGCATGTTCTCCTATTACAAAGCGCAATTTTGTGCATTTTCGAAATTTTCGCCTGATTTTGGCCAATATATCATGAGAACATGAAGTGGAAAGAGGTATACTAAATTTCGGCTTCAAAGGCATCGCCTTAAAGTTGCTAATAAGAGGCGCAGGCCTTTCAATAGGCGTTCGAAAATTCTGCGTCTCTTCGTTAACCAGTCACTGTCTCGAAACATCTGCGCCACTTCTCGCTCTTTGATTTGCTCTCCGGAGACGTTACGTTGTGCCATCTCTTTCGACGGCATGTTCTCCTGTTACAAAGCGCAATTTTGTGCGTTCTGAATATATTCACCAGTTTTTGGCCAATATATCAGGAGAACATGAAGTGGAAATAGGTATACTAAATTTCAGCTTCAAAGGCATCGCCTTAAAGTTGCTAATAAGAGGCGCAGGCCTTTCAAGAGGCGGTCGAAAATTCTGCGTCTCTTCGTTAAGCAGTCACGGTCTCGAAATACCTGTGCCACTCCTCGTTCTTTGATTTGCTCTCCGGAGACGTTACTTTGTGCCATCTCTTTCGACGGCATGTTCTCCTGTTACAAAGCGCAGTTTTGTGCATTCTGAAAATATTCGCCAGATTTTGCCCAATATATCAGGAGAACACGAAGTGGAAAGAGGTATACTAAATTTCGGCTTCAAAGGCATCGCCTTAAAGTTGCCAATACGAGGCGCAGGCCTTTCAAGAGGCGTTCGAAAATTCTGCGTCTCTTCGTTAAACAGTCACTGCCTCGAAACATCTGCGCCAGTCCTCGCTCTTTGATTTGCTCTCCGGAGACGTTACTTTGTGCCATCTCTTTCAACGGCATGTTCTCCTGTTACAAAGCGCAATTTTGTGCATTCTGAAAATATTCGCCAGATTTTGTCCAATATATCAGGAGAACATGAAGTGGAATGAGGTATACTAAATTTCGGCTTCAAAGGCATCGCCTTAAAGTTGCAAATAAGAGGCGCAGGCCTTTCAAGAGGCGTTCGAAAATTCTGCGTCTCTTCGTTAAACAGTCACTGTCTCGAAACATCTGCGCCACTTCTCGCTCATTGATTTGCTCTCTGGAGACGTTACTTTGTGCCATCTCTTTCGATGGCATGTTCTCCTGTTACAAAGCGCAATTTTGTGCATTTTCGAAATTTTCGCCTGATTTTGGCCAATATATCATGAGAACATGAAGTGGAATGAGGTATACTAAATTTCGGCTTCAAAGGCATCGCTTTAAAGTTGCAAATAAGAGGCGCAGGCCTTTCAAGAGGCGTTCGAAAATTCTGCGTCTCTTCGTTAAACAGTCACTGTCTCGAAACATCTGCGCCACTTCTCGCTCATTGATTTGCTCTCTGGAGACGTTACTTTGTGCCATCTCTTTCGACGGCATGTTCTCCTGTGACAAAGCGCAATTTTGTGCATTATCGAAATTTTCGCCTGATTTTGGCCAATATATCATGAGAACATGAAGTGGAAAGAGGTATACTAAATTTCGGCTTCAAAGGCATCGCCTTAAAGTTGCTAATAAGAGGCGCAGGCCTTTCAAGAGGCGTTCGAAAATTCTGCGTCTCTTCGTTAAACAGTCACTGCCTCGAAACATCTGCGCCACTTCTCGCTCATTGATTTGCTCTCTGGAGACGTTACTTTGTGCCATCTCTTTCGATGGCATGTTCTCCTGTTACAAAGCGCAATTTTGTGCATTTTCGAAATTTTCGCCTGATTTTGGCCAATATATCATGAGAACAGGAAGTGGAAAGAGGTATACTAAATTTCGGCTTCAAAGGCATCGCCTTAAAGTTGCTAATAAGAGGCGCAGGCCTTTCAATAGGCGTTCGAAAATTCTGCGTCTCTTCGTTAACCAGTCACTGTCTCGAAACATCTGCGCCACTTCTCGCTCTTTGATTTGCTCTCCGGAGACGTTACGTTGTGCCATCTCTTTCGACGGCATGTTCTCCTGTTACAAAGCGCAATTTTGTGCGTTCTGAATATATTCACCAGTTTTTGGCCAATATATCAGGAGAACATGAAGTGGCAATAGGTATACTAAATTTCAGCTTCAAAGGCATCGCCTTAAAGTTGCTAATAAGAGGCGCAGGCCTTTCAAGAGGCGGTCGAAAATTCTGCGTCTCTTCGTTAAGCAGTCACTGTCTCGAAACATCTGCGCCACTTCTCGCTCTTTGATTTGCTCTCCGGAGACGTTACGTTGTGCCATCTCTTTCGACGGCATGTTCTCCTGTTACAAAGCGCAATTTTGTGCGTTCTGAATATATTCACCAGTTTTTGGCCAATATATCAGGAGAACATGAAGTGGAAATAGGTATACTAAATATCAGCTTCAAAGGCATCGCCTTAAAGTTGCCAATACGAGGCGCAGGCCTTTCAAGAGGCGTTCGAAAATTCTGCGTCTCTTCGTTAAACAGTCACTGCCTCGAAACATCTGCGCCAGTCCTCGCTCTTTGATTTGCTCTCCGGAGACGTTACTTTGTGCCATCTCTTTCAACGGCATGTTCTCCTGTTACAAAGCGCAATTTTGTGCATTCTGAAAATATTCGCCAGATTTTGTCCAATATATCAGGAGAACATGAAGTGGAATGAGGTATACTAAATTTCGGCTTCAAAGGCATCGCCTTAAAGTTGCAAATAAGAGGCGCAGGCCTTTCAAGAGGCGTTCGAAAATTCTGCGTCTCTTCGTTAAACAGTCACTGCCTCGAAACATCTGCGCCAGTCCTCGCTCGTTGATTTGCTCTCCGGAGACGTTACTTTGTGCCATCTCTTTCAACGGCATGTTCTCCTGTTACAAAGCGCAATTTTGTGCATTCTGAAAATATTCGCCAGATTTTGTCCAATATATCAGGAGAACATGAAGTGGAATGAGGTATACTAAATTTCGGCTTCAAAGGCATCGCCTTAAAGTTGCAAATAAGAGGCGCAGGCCTTTCAAGAGGCGTTCGAAAATTCTGCGTCTCTTCGTTAAACAGTCACTGTCTCGAAACATCTGCGCCACTCCTCGTTCTTTGATTTGCTCTCCGGAGACGTTACTTTGTGCCATCTCTTTCGACGGCATGTTCTCCTGTTACAAAGCGCAGTTTTGTGCATTCTGAAAATATTCGCCAGATTTTGCCCAATATATCAGGAGAACATGAAGTGGAAAGAGGTATACTAAATTTCGGCTTCAAAGGCATCGCCTTAAAGTTGCCAATACGAGGCGCAGGCCTTTCAAGAGGCGTTCGAAAATTCTGCGTCTCTTCGTTAATCAGTCACTGCCTCGAAACATCTGCGCCAGTCCTCGCTCTTTGATTTGCTCTCCGGAGACGTTACTTTGTGCCATCTCTTTCGATGGCATGTTCTTCTATTACAAAGCGCAATTTTGTGCATTCTGAAAATATTCGCCAGGTTTTGGCCAATATATCAGGAGAACATGAAGTGGTAAGAGGTATACTAAATTTGAGCTTCAAAGGCATCGCCTTAAAGTTGCCAATACGAGGCGCAGGCCTTTCAAGAGGCGTTCGAAAATTCTGCGTCTCTTCGTTAAACAGTCACTGCCTCGAAACATCTGCGCCAGTCCTCGCTCATTGATTTGCTCTCTGGAGACGTTACTTTGTGCCATCTCTTTCGATGGCATGTTCTCCTATTACAAAGCGCAAATTTGTGCATTTTCGAAATTTTCGCCTGATTTTGGCCAATATATCATGAGAACATGAAGTGGAAAGAGGTATACTAAATTTCGGCTTCAAAGGCATCGCCTTAAAGTTGCTAATAAGAGGCGCAGGCCTTTCAATAGGCGTTCGAAAATTCTGCGTCTCTTCGTTAACCAGTCACTGTCTCGAAACATCTGCGCCACTTCTCGCTCTTTGATTTGCTCTCCGGAGACGTTACGTTGTGCCATCTCTTTCGACGGCATGTTCTCCTGATACAAAGCGCAATTTTGTGCGTTCTGAATATATTCACCAGTTTTTGGCCAATATATCAGGAGAACATGAAGTGGAAATAGGTATACTAAATTTCAGCTTCAAAGGCATCGCCTTAAAGTTGCTAATAAGAGGCGCAGGCCTTTCAAGAGGCGGTCGAAAATTCTGCGTCTCTTCGTTAAGCAGTCACGGTCTCGAAATATCTGTGCCACTCCTCGTTCTTTGATTTGCTCTCCGGAGACGTTACTTTGTGCCATCTCTTTCGACGGCATGTTCTCCTGTTACAAAGCGCAGTTTTGTGCATTCTGAAAATATTCGCCAGATTTTGCCCAATATATCAGGAGAACATGAAGTGGAAAGAGGTATACTAAATTTCGGCTTCAAAGGCATCGCCTTAAAGTTGCCAATACGAGGCGCAGGCCTTTCAAGAGGCGTTCGAAAATTCTGCGTCTCTTCGTTAAACAGTCACTGCCTCGAAACATCTGCGCCAGTCCTCGCTCTTTGATTTGCTCTCCGGAGACGTTACTTTGTGCCATCTCTTTCAACGGCATGTTCTCCTGTTACAAAGCGCAATTTTGTGCATTCTGAAAATATTCGCCAGATTTTGTCCAATATATCAGGAGAACATGAAGTGGAATGAGGTATACTAAATTTCGGCTTCAAAGGCATCGCCTTAAAGTTGCTAATAAGAGGCGCAGGCCTTTCAAGAGGCGTTCGAAAATTCTGCGTCTCTTCGTTAAGCAGTCACGGTCTCGAAATATCTGTGCCACTCCTCGTTCTTTGATTTGCTCTCCGGAGACGTTACTTTGTGCCATCTCTTTCGACGGCATGTTCTCCTGTTACAAAGCGCAGTTTTGTGCATTCTGAAAATATTCGCCAGATTTTGCCCAATATATCAGGAGAACATGAAGTGGAAAGGGGTATACTAAATTTCGGCTTCAAAGGCAACGCCTTAAAGTTGCCAATACGAGGCGCAGGCCTTTCAAGAGGCGTTCGAAAATTCTGCGTCTCTTCGTTAAACAGTCACTGCCTCGAAACATCTGCGCCAGTCCCCGCTCTTTGATTTGCTCTCCGGAGACGTTACTTTGTGCCATCTCTTTCAACGGCATGTTCTCCTGTTACAAAGCGCAATTTTGTGCATTCTGAAAATATTCGCCAGATTTTGTCCAATATATCAGGAGAACATGAAGTGGAATGAGGTATACTAAATTTCGGCTTCAAAGGCATCGCCTTAAAGTTGCAAATAAGAGGCGCAGGCCTTTCAAGAGGCGTTCGAAAATTCTGCGTCTCTTCGTTAAACAGTCACTGTCTCGAAACATCTGCGCCAGTTCTCGCTCATTGATTTGCTCTCTGGAGACGTTACTTTGTGCCATCTCTTTCGATGGCATGTTCTCCTGTTACAAAGCGCAATTTTGTGCATTCTGAAAATATTCGGCAGATTTTGTCCAATATATCAGGAGAACATGAAGTGGAATGAGGTATACTAAATTTCGGCTTCAAAGGCATCGCCTTAAAGTTGCAAATAAGAGGCGCAGGCCTTTCAAGAGGCGTTCGAAAATTCTGCGTCTCTTCGTTAAACAGTCACTGTCTCGAAACATCTGCGCCACTTCTCGCTCATTGATTTGCTCTCTGGAGACGTTACTTTGTGCCATCTCTTTCGATGGCATGTTCTCCTGTGACAAAGCGCAATTTTGTGCATTATCGAAATTTTCGCCTGATTTTGGCCAATATATCATGAGAACATGAAGTGGAAAGAGGTATAGTAAATTTCGGCTTCAAAGGCATCGCTTTAAAGTTGCTAATAAGAGGCGCAGGCCTTTCAATAGGCGTTCGAAAATTCTGCGTCTCTTCGTTAACCAGTCACTGTCTCGAAACATCTGCGCCACTTCTCGCTCTTTGATTTGCTCTCCGGAGACGTTACTTTGTGCCATCTCTTTCGACGGCATGTTCTCCTGTTACAAAGCGCAATTTTGTGCGTTCTGAATATATTCACCAGTTTTTGGCCAATATATCAGGAGAACATGAAGTGGAAATAGGTATACTAAATTTCAGCTTCAAAGGCATCGCCTTAAAGTTGCTAATAAGAGGCGCAGGCCTTTCAAGAGGCGTTCGAAAATTCTGCGTCTCTTCGTTAAGCAGTCACGGTCTCGAAATATCTGTGCCACTCCTCGTTCTTTGATTTGCTCTCCGGAGACGTTACTTTGTGCCATCTCTTTCGACGGCATGTTCTCCTGTTACAAAGCGCAGTTTTGTGCATTCTGAAAATATTCGCCAGATTTTGCCCAATATATCAGGAGAACATGAAGTGGAAAGAGGTATACTAAATTTCGGCTTCAAAGGCATCGCCTTAAAGTTGCCAATACGAGGCGCAGGCCTTTCAAGAGGCGTTCGAAAATTCTGCGTCTCTTCGTTAAACAGTCACTGCCTCGAAACATCTGCGCCAGTCCTCGCTCTTTGATTTGCTCTCCGGAGACGTTACTTTGTGCCATCTCTTTCAACGGCATGATCTCCTGTTACAAAGCGCAATTTTGTGCATTCTGAAAATATTCGCCAGATTTTGACCAATATATCATGAGAACATGAAGTGGAAAGAGGTATACTAAATTTCAGCTTCAAAGGCATCGCCTTAAAGTTGGAAATAAGAGGCGGAGGCCTTTCAAGAGGCGTTCGAAAATTCTGCGTCTGTTCGTTAAACAGTCACTGCCTCGAAACATCTGCGCCACTTCTCGCTCTTTGATTTGCTCTCCGGAGACGTTACTTTGTGCCATCTCTTTCGACGGCATGTTCTCCTGTTACAAAGCGCAATTTTGTGCGTTCTGAATATATTCACCAGATCTTGGCCAATATATCAGGAGAACATGAAGTGGAAATAGGTATACTAAATTTCAGCGTCAAAGGCATCGCCTTAAACTTGCTAATAAGAGGCGCAGGCCTTTCAATAGGCGTTCGAAAATTCTGCGTCTCTTCGTTAACCAGTCACTGTCTCGAAACATCTGCGCCACTTCTCGCTCTTTGATTTGCTCTCCGGAGACGTTACTTTGTGCCATCTCTTTCGACGGCATGTTCTCCTGTTACAAAGCGCAATTTTGTGCGTTCTGAATATATTCACCAGTTTTTGGCCAATATATCAGGAGAACATGAAGTGGAAATAGGTATACTAAATTTCAGCTTCAAAGGCATCGCCTTAAAGTTGCTAATAAGAGGCGCAGGCCTTTCAAGAGGCGTTCGAAAATTCTGCGTCTCTTCGTTAAGCAGTCACGGTGTCGAAATATCTGTGCCACTCCTCGTTCTTTGATTTGCTCTCCGGAGACGTTACTTTGTGCCATCTCTTTCGACGGCATGTTCTCCTGTTACAAAGCGCAGTTTTGTGCATTCTGAAAATATTCGCCAGATTTTGCCCAATATATCAGGAGAACATGAAGTGGAAAGAGGTATACTAAATTTCGGCTTCAAAGGCATCGCCTTAAAGTTGCCAATACGAGGCGCAGGCCTTTCAAGAGGCGTTCGAAAATTCTGCGTCTCTTCGTTAAACAGTCACTGCCTCGAAACATCTGCGCAAGTCCTCGCTCTTTGATTTGCTCTCCGGAGACGTTACTTTGTGCCATCTCTTTCAACGGCATGATCTCCTGTTACAAAGCGCAATTTTGTGCATTCTGAAAATATTCGCCAGATTTTGGCCAATATATCAGGAGAACATGAAGTGGTAAGAGGTATACTAAATTTGAGCTTCAAAGGCATCGCCTTAAAGTTGCCAATACGAGGCGCAGGCCTTTAAAGAGGCGTTCGAAAATTCTGCGTCTCTTCGTTAAACAGTCACTGTCTCGAAACATCTGCGCCAGTCCTCGCTCATTGATTTGCTCTCTGGAGACGTTACTTTGTGCCATCTCTTTCGATGGCATGTTCTTCTGTTACAAAGCGCAATTTTGTGCATTCTGAAAATATTCGCCAGATTTTGTCCAATATATCACGAGAACATGAAGTGGAATGAGGTATACTAAATTTCGGCTTCAAAGGCATCGCTTTAAAGTTGCTAATAAGAGGCGCAGGCCTTTCAATAGGCGTTCGAAAATTCTGCGTCTCTTCGTTAACCAGTCACTGTCTCGAAACATCTGCGCCACTTCTCGCTCTTTGATTTGCTCTCCGGAGACGTTACTTTGTGCCATCTCTTTCGACGGCATGTTCTCCTGTTACAAAGCGCAGTTTTGTGCATTCTGAAAATATTCGCCAGATTTTGCCCAATATATCAGGAGAACATGAAGTGGAAAGAGGTATACTAAATTTCGGCTTCAAAGGCATCGCCTTAAAGTTGCCAATACGAGGCGCAGGCCTTTCAAGAGGCGTTCGAAAATTCTGCGTCTCTTCGTTAAACAGTCACTGCCTCGAAACATCTGCGCCAGTCCTCGCTCTTTGATTTGCTCTCCGGAGACGTTACTTTGTGCCATCTCTTTCAACGGCATGATCTCCTGTTACAAAGCGCAATTTTGTGCATTCTGAAAATATTCGCCAGATTTTGACCAATATATCATGAGAACATGAAGTGGAAAGAGGTATACTAAATTTCAGCTTCAAAGGCATCGCCTTAAAGTTGGAAATAAGAGGCGGAGGCCTTTCAAGAGGCGTTCGAAAATTCTGCGTCTGTTCGTTAAACAGTCACTGCCTCGAAACATCTGCGCCACTTCTCGCTCTTTGATTTGCTCTCCGGAGACGTTACTTTGTGCCATCTCTTTCGACGGCATGTTCTCCTGTTACAAAGCGCAATTTTGTGCGTTCTGAATATATTCACCAGATCTTGGCCAATATATCAGGAGAACATGAAGTGGAAATAGGTATACTAAATTTCAGCTTCAAAGGCATCGCCTTAAACTTGCTAATAAGAGGCGCAGGCCTTTCAATAGGCGTTCGAAAATTCTGCGTCTCTTCGTTAACCAGTCACTGTCTCGAAACATCTGCGCCACTTCTCGCTCTTTGATTTGCTCTCCGGAGACGTTACTTTGTGCCATCTCTTTCGACGGCATGTTCTCCTGTTACAAAGCGCAATTTTGTGCGTTCTGAATACATTCACCAGTTTTTGGCCAATATATCAGGAGAACATGAAGTGGAAATAGGTATACTAAATTTCAGCTTCAAAGGCATCGCCTTAAAGTTGCTAATAAGAGGCGCAGGCCTTTCAAGAGGCGTTCGAAAATTCTGCGTCTCTTCGTTAAGCAGTCACGGTCTCGAAATATCTGTGCCACTCCTCGTTCTTTGATTTGCTCTCCGGAGACGTTACTTTGTGCCATCTCTTTCGACGGCATGTTCTCCTGTTACAAAGCGCAGTTTTGTGCATTCTGAAAATATTCGCCAGATTTTGCCCAATATATCAGGAGAACATGAAGTGGAAAGAGGTATACTAAATTTCGGCTTCAAAGGCATCGCCTTAAAGTTGCCAATACGAGGCGCAGGCCTTTCAAGAGGCGTTCGAAAATTCTGCGTCTCTTCGTTAAACAGTCACTGCCTCGAAACATCTGCGCAAGTCCTCGCTCTTTGATTTGCTCTCCGGAGACGTTACTTTGTGCCATCTCTTTCAACGGCATGATCTCCTGTTACAAAGCGCAATTTTGTGCATTCTGAAAATATTCGCCAGATTTTGGCCAATATATCAGGAGAACATGAAGTGGTAAGAGGTATACTAAATTTGAGCTTCAAAGGCATCGCCTTAAAGTTGCCAATACGAGGCGCAGGCCTTTAAAGAGGCGTTCGAAAATTCTGCGTCTCTTCGTTAAACAGTCACTGTCTCGAAACATCTGCGCCAGTCCTCGCTCATTGATTTGCTCTCTGGAGACGTTACTTTGTGCCATCTCTTTCGATGGCATGTTCTTCTGTTACAAAGCGCAATTTTGTGCATTCTGAAAATATTCGCCAGATTTTGTCCAATATATCACGAGAACATGAAGTGGAATGAGGTATACTAAAATTCGGCTTCAAAGGCATCGCCTTAAAGTTGCAAATAAGAGGCGCAGGCCTTTCAAGAGGCGTTCGAAAATTCTGCGTCTCTTCGTTAAACAGTCACTGTCTCGAAACATCTGCGCCACTTCTCGCTCATTGATTTGCTCTCTGGAGACGTTACTTTGTGCCATCTCTTTCGATGGCATGTTCTCCTGTTACAAAGCGCAATTTTGTGCATTTTCGAAATTTTCGCCTGATTTTGGCCAATATATCATGAGAACATGAAGTGGAAAGAGGTATACTAAATTTCGGCTTCAAAGGCATCGCCTTAAAGTTGCTAATAAGAGGCGCAGGCCTTTCAATAGGCGTTCGAAAATTCTGCGTCTCTTCGTTAACCAGTCACTGTCTCGAAACATCTGCGCCACTTCTCGCTCTTTGATTTGCTCTCCGGAGACGTTACGTTGTGCCATCTCTTTCGACGGCATGTTCTCCTGTTACAAAGCGCAATTTTGTGCGTTCTGAATATATTCACCAGTTTTTGGCCAATATATCAGGAGAACATGAAGTGGAAGGAAATAGGTATACTAAATTTCAGCTTCAAAGGCATCGCCTTAAAGTTGCCAATACGAGGCGCAGGCCTTTCAAGAGGCGAAAATTCTGCGTCTCTTCGTTAAACAGTCACTGCCTCGAAACATCTGCGCCAGTCCTCGCTCTTTGATTTGCTCTCCGGAGACGTTACTTTGTGCCATCTCTTTCAACGGCATGATCTCCTGTTACAAAGCGCAATTTTGTGCATTCTGAAAATATTCGCCAGGTTTTGGCCAATATATCAGGAGAACATGAAGTGGTAAGAGGTATACTAAATTTGAGCTTCAAAGGCATCGCCTTAAAGTTGCCAATACGAGGCGCAGGCCTTTCAAGAGGCGTTCGAAAATTCTGCGCCTCTTCGTTAAACAGTCACTGTCTCGAAACATCTGCGCCAGTCCTCGCTCATTGATTTGCTCTCTGGAGACGTTACTTTGTGCCATCTCTTTCGATGGCATGTTCTTCTGTTACAAAGCCCAATTTTGTGCATTCTGAAAATATTCGCCAGATTTTGTCCAATATATCAGGAGAACATGAAGTGGAATGAGGTATACTAAATTTCGGCTTCAAAGGCATCGCCTTAAAGTTGCAAATAAGAGGCGCAGGCCTTTCAAGAGGTGTTCGAAAATTCTGCGTCTCTTCGTTAAACAGTCACTGTCTCGAAACATCTGCGCCACTTCTCGCTCATTGATTTGCTCTCTGGAGACGTTACTTTGTGCCATCTCTTTCGATGGCATGTTCTCCTGTTACAAAGCGCAATTTTGTGCATTTTCGAAATTTTCGCCTGATTTTGGCCAATATATCATGAGAACATGAAGTGGAAAGAGGTATACTAAATTTCGGCTTCAAAGGCATCGCCTTAAAGTTGCTAATAAGAGGCGCAGGCCTTTCAATAGGCGTTCGAAAATTCTGCGTCTCTTCGTTAACCAGTCACTGTCTCGAAACATCTGCGCCACTTCTCGCTCTTTGATTTGCTCTCCGGAGACGTTACGTTGTGCCATCTCTTTCGACGGCATGTTCTCCTGTTACAAAGCGCAATTTTGTGCGTTCTGAATATATTCACCAGTTTTTGGCCAATATATCAGGAGAACATGAAGTGGAAATAGGTATACTAAATTTCAGCTTCAA
Organism: Andrena cerasifolii; assembly: GCF_050908995.1. Classification (NCBI taxonomy): domain Eukaryota; kingdom Metazoa; phylum Arthropoda; class Insecta; order Hymenoptera; family Andrenidae; genus Andrena; species Andrena cerasifolii. The sequence goes on along the minus strand of NW_027485202.1, from coordinate 31,833 downwards.
AGGCATCGCCTTAAAGTTGCTAATAAGAGGCGCAGGCCTTTCAAGAGGCGGTCGAAAATTCTGCGTCTCTTCGTTAAGCAGTCACGGTCTCGAAATATCTGTGCCACTCCTCGTTCTTTGATTTGCTCTCCGGAGACGTTACTTTGTGCCATCTCTTTCGACGGCATGTTCTCCTGTTACAAAGCGCAGTTTTGTGCATTCTGAAAATATTCGCCAGATTTTGCCCAATATATCAGGAGAACATGAAGTGGAAAGAGGTATACTAAATTTCGGCTTCAAAGGCATCGCCTTAAAGTTGCCAATACGAGGCGCAGGCCTTTCAAGAGGCGTTCGAAAATTCTGCGTCTCTTCGTTAAACAGTCACTGCCTCGAAACATCTGCGCCAGTCCTCGCTCTTTGATTTGCTCTCCGGAGACGTTACTTTGTGCCATCTCTTTCAACGGCATGTTCTCCTGTTACAAAGCGCAATTTTGTGCATTCTGAAAATATTCGCCAGATTTTGTCCAATATATCAGGAGAACATGAAGTGGAATGAGGTATACTAAATTTCGGCTTCAAAGGCATCGCCTTAAAGTTGCAAATAAGAGGCGCAGGCCTTTCAAGAGGCGTTCGAAAATTCTGCGTCTCTTCGTTAAACAGTCACTGTCTCGAAACATCTGCGCCACTTCTCGCTCATTGATTTGCTCTCTGGAGACGTTACTTTGTGCCATCTCTTTCGATGGCATGTTCTCCTGTTACAAAGCGCAATTTTGTGCATTTTCGAAATTTTCGCCTGATTTTGGCCAATATATCATGAGAACATGAAGTGGAAAGAGGTATACTAAATTTCGGCTTCAAAGGCATCGCCTTAAAGTTGCTAATAAGAGGCGCAGGCCTTTCAATAGGCGTTCGAAAATTCTGCGTCTCTTCGTTAACCAGTCACTGTCTCGAAACATCTGCGCCACTTCTCGCTCTTTGATTTGCTCTTCGGAGACGTTACGTTGTGCCATCTCTTTCGACGGCATGTTCTCCTGTTACAAAGCGCAATTTTGTGCGTTCTGAATATATTCACCAGTTTTTGGCCAATATATCAGGAGAACATGAAGTGGAAATAGGTATACTAAATTTCGGCTTCAAAGGCATCGCCTTAAAGTTGCAAATAAGAGGCGCAGGCCTTTCAAGAGGCGTTCGAAAATTCTGCGTCTCTTCGTTAAACAGTCACTGTCTCGAAACATCTGCGCCACTTCTCGCTCATTGATTTGCTCTCTGGAGACGTTACTTTGTGCCATCTCTTTCGATGGCATGTTCTCCTGTTACAAAGCGCAATTTTGTGCATTTTCGAAATTTTCGCCTGATTTTGGCCAATATATCATGAGAACATGAAGTGGAAAGAGGTATACTAAATTTCGGCTTCAAAGGCATCGCCTTAAAGTTGCTAATAAGAGGCGCAGGCCTTTCAATAGGCGTTCGAAAATTCTGCGTCTCTTCGTTAACCATTCACTGTCTCGAAACATCTGCGCCACTTCTCGCTCTTTGATTTGCTCTCCGGAGACGTTACGTTGTGCCATCTCTTTCGACGGCATGTTCTCCTGTTACAAAGCGCAATTTTGTGCGTTCTGAATATATTCACCAGTTTTTGGCCAATATATCAGGAGAACATGAAGTGGAAATAGGTATACTAAATTTCAGCTTCAAAGGCATCGCCTTAAAGTTGCTAATAAGAGGCGCAGGCCTTTCAATAGGCGTTCGAAAATTCTGCGTCTCTTCGTTAACCAGTCACTGTCTCGAAACATCTGCGCCACTTCTCGCTCTTTGATTTGCTCTCCGGAGACGTTACTTTGTGTCATCTCTTTCGACGGCATGTTCTCCTGTTACAAAGCGCAATTTTGTGCGTTCTGAATATATTCACCAGTTTTTGGCCAATATATCAGGAGAACATGAAGTGGAAATAGGTATACTAAATTTCAGCTTCAAAGGCATCGCCTTAAAGTTGCTAATAAGAGGCGCAGGCCTTTCAAGAGGCGTTCGAAAATTCTGCGTCTCTTCGTTAAGCAGTCACGGTCTCGAAATATCTGTGCCACTCCTCGTTCTTTGATTTGCTCTCCGGAGACGTTACTTTGTGCCATCTCTTTCGACGGCATGTTCTCCTGTTACAAAGCGCAGTTTTGTGCATTCTGAAAATATTCGCCAGATTTTGCCCAATATATCAGGAGAACATGAAGTGGAAAGAGGTATACTAAATTTCGGCTTCAAAGGCATCGCCTTAAAGTTGCCAATACGAGGCGCAGGCCTTTCAAGAGGCGTTCGAAAATTCTGCGTCTCTTCGTTAAACAGTCACTGCCTCGAAACATCTGCGCCAGTCCTCGCTCTTTGATTTGCTCTCCGGAGACGTTACTTTGTGCCATCTCTTTCAACGGCATGATCTCCTGTTACAAAGCGCAATTTTGTGCATTCTGAAAATATTCGCCAGGTTTTGGCCAATATATCAGGAGAACATGAAGTGGTAAGAGGTATACTAAATTTGAGCTTCAAAGGCATCGCCTTAAAGTTGCCAATACGAGGCGCAGGCCTTTCAAGAGGCGTTCGAAAATTCTGCGTCTCTTCGTTAAACAGTCACTGTCTCGAAACATCTGCGCCAGTCCTCGCTCATTGATTTGCTCTCTGGAGACGTTACTTTGTGCCATCTCTTTCGATGGCATGTTCTTCTGTTACAAAGCGCAATTTTGTGCATTCTGAAAATATTCGCCAGATTTTGTCCAATATATCAGGAGAACATGAAGTGGAATGAGGTATACTAAATTTCGGCTTCAAAGGCATCGCCTTAAAGTTGCAAATAAGGGGCGCAGGCCTTTCAAGAGGCGTTCGAAAATTCTGCGTCTCTTCGTTAAACAGTCACTGTCTCGAAACATCTGCGCCACTTCTCGCTCATTGATTTGCTCTCTGGAGACGTTACCTTGTGCCATCTCTTTCGATGGCATGTTCTCCTGTTACAAAGCGCAATTTTGTGCATTTTCGAAATTTTCGCCTGATTTTGGCCAATATATCATGAGAACATGAAGTGGAAAGAGGTATACTAAATTTCGGCTTCAAAGGCATCGCCTTAAAGTTGCTAATAAGAGGCACAGGCCTTTCAATAGGCGTTCGAAAATTCTGCGTCTCTTCGTTAAACAGTCACTGTCTCGAAACATCTGCGCCACTTCTCGCTCATTGATTTGCTCTCTGGAGACGTTACTTTGTGCCATCTCTTTCGACGGCATGTTCTCCTGTTACAAAGCGCAGTTTTGTGCATTCTGAAAATATTCGCCAGATTTTGTCCAATATATCAGGAGAACATGAAGTGGAAAGAGGTATACTAAATTTCGGCTTCAAAGGCATCGCCTTAAAGTTGCCAATACGAGGCGCAGGCCTTTCAAGAGGCGTTCGAAAATTCTGCGTCTCTTCGTTAAGCAGCCACGGTCTCGAAATATCTGTGCCACTCCTCGTTCTTTGATTTGCTCTCCGGAGACGTTACTTTGTGCCATCTCTTTCGACGGCATGTTCTCTTGTTACAAAGCGCAGTTTTGTGCATTCTGAAAATATTCACCAGATTTTGCCCAATATATCAGGAGAACATGAAGTGGAAAGAGGTATACTAAATTTCGGCATCAAAGGCATCGCCTTAAAGTTGCCAATACGAGGCGCAGGCCTTTCAAGAGGCGTTCGAAAATTCTGCGTCTCTTCGTTAAACAGTCACTGCCTCGAAACATCTGCGCCAGTCCTCGCTCTTTGATTTGCTCTCCGGAGACGTTACTTTGTGCCATCTCTTTCAACGGCATGATCTCCTGTTACAAAGCGCAATTTTGTGCATTCTGAAAATATTCGCCAGATTTTGGCCAATATATCAGGAGAACATGAAGTGGTAAGAGGTATACTAAATTTGAGCATCAAATGCATCGCCTTAAAGTTGCCAATACGAGGCGCAGGCCTTTCAAGAGGCGTTCGAAAATTCTGCGTCTCTTCGTTAAACAGTCACTGTCTCGAAACATCTGCGCCAGTCCTCGCTCATTGATTTGCTCTCTGGAGACGTTACTTTGTGCCATCTCTTTCGATGGCATGTTCTCCTGTTACAAAGCGCAATTTTGTGCATTCTGAAAATATTCGCCAGATTTTGTCCAATATATCAGGAGAACATGAAGTGGAATGAGGTATACTAAATTTCGGCTTCAAAGCCATCGCCTTAAAGTTGCCAATACGAGGCGCAGGCCTTTCAAGAGGCGTTCGAAAATTCTGCGTCTCTTCGTTAAACAGTCACTGTCTCGAAACATCTGCGCCACTTCTCGCTCATTGATTTGCTCTCCGGAGACGTTACTTTGTGCCATCTCTTTCGATGGCATGTTCTCCTGTTACAAAGCGCAATTTTGTGCGTTCTGAATATATTCACCAGATTTTGGCCAATATATCAGGAGAACATGAAGTGGAAATAGGTATACTAAATTTCAGCTTCAAAGGCATCGCCTTAAACTTGCTAATAAGAGGCGCAGGCCTTTCAAGAGGCGTTCGAAAATTCTGCGTCTCTTCGTTAAACAGTCACTGTCTCGAAACATCTGCGCCAATCCTCGTTCTTTGATTTGCTCTCCGGAGACGTTACTTTGTGCCATCTCTTTCGACGGCATGTTCTCCTGTTACAAAGCGCAGTTTTGTGCATTCTGAAAATATTCGCCAGATTTTGTCCAATATATCAGGAGAACATGAAGTGGAAAGAGGTATACTAAATTTCGGCTTCAAAGGCATCGCCTTAAAGTTGCCAATACGAGGCGCAGGCCTTTCAAGAGGCGTTCGAAAATTCTGCGTCTCTTCGTTAAGCAGTCACGGTCTCGAAATATCTGTGCCACTCCTCGTTCTTTGATTTGCTCTCCGGAGACGTTACTTTGTGCCATCTCTTTCGACGGCATGTTCTCCTGTTACAAAGCGCAGTTTTGTGCATTCTGAAAATATTCACCAGATTTTGCCCAATATATCAGGAGAACATGAAGTGGAAAGAGGTATACTAAATTTCGGCATCAAAGGCATCGCCTTAAAGTTGCCAATACGAGGCGCAGGCCTTTCAAGAGGCGTTCGAAAATTCTGCGTCTCTTCGTTAAACAGTCACTGCCTCGAAACATCTGCGCCAGTCCTCGCTCTTTGATTTGCTCTCCGGAGACGTTACTTTGTGCCATCTCTTTCAACGGCATGATCTCCTGTTACAAAGCGCAATTTTGTGCATTCTGAAAATATTCGCCAGATTTTGGCCAATATATCAGGAGAACATGAAGTGGTAAGAGGTATACTAAATTTGAGCTTCAAATGCATCGCCTTAAAGTTGCCAATACGAGGCGCAGGCCTTTCAAGAGGCGTTCGAAAATTCTGCGTCTCTTCGTTAAACAGTCACTGTCTCGAAACATCTGCGCCAGTCCTCGCTCATTGATTTGCTCTCTGGAGACGTTACTTTGTGCCATCTCTTTCGATGGCATGTTCTCCTGTTACAAAGCGCAATTTTGTGCATTCTGAAAATATTCGCCAGATTTTGTCCAATATATCAGGAGAACATGAAGTGGAATGAGGTATACTAAATTTCGGCTTCAAAGGCATCGCCTTAAAGTTGCAAATAAGAGGCGCAGGCCTTTCAAGAGGCGTTCGAAAATTCTGCGTCTCTTCGTTAAACAGTCACTGTCTCGAAACATCTGCGCCACTTCTCGCTCATTGATTTGCTCTCTGGAGACGTTACTTTGTGCCATCTCTTTCGATGGCATGTTCTCCTGTTACAAAGCGCAATTTTGTGCATTTTCGAAATTTTCGCCTGATTTTGGCCAATATATCATGAGAACATGAAGTGGAAAGAGGTATACTAAATTTCGGCTTCAAAGGCATCGCCTTAAAGTTGCTAATAAGAGGCGCAGGCCTTTCAATAGGCGTTCGAAAATTCTGCGTCTCTTCGTTAACCAGTCACTGTCTCGAAACATCTGCGCCACTTCTCGCTCTTTGATTTGCTCTCCGGAGACGTTACTTTGTGCCATCTCTTTCGACGGCATGTTCTCCTGTTACAAAGCGCAATTTTGTGCGTTCTGAATATATTCACCAGATTTTGGCCAATATATCAGGAGAACATGAAGTGGAAATAGGTATACTAAATTTCAGCTTCAAAGGCATCGCCTTAAAGTTGCTAATAAGAGGCGCAGGCCTTTCAAGAGGCGGTCGAAAATTCTGCGTCTCTTCGTTAAGCAGTCACGGTCTCGAAATGTCTGTGCCACTCCTCGTTCTTTGATTTGCTCTCCGGAGACGTTACTTTGTGCCATCTCTTTCGACGGCATGTTCTCCTGTTACAAAGCGCAGTTTTGTGCATTCTGCAAATATTCGCCAGATTTTGCCCAATATATCAGGAGAACATGAAGTGGAAAGAGGTGTACTAAATTTCGGCTTCAAAGGCATCGCCTTAAAGTTGCTAATAAGAGGCGCAGGCCTTTCAAGAGGCGTTCGAAAATTCTGCGTCTCTTCGTTAAACAGTCACTGTCTCGAAACATCTGCGCCACTTCTCGCTCTTTGATTTGCTCTCCGGAGACGTTACTTTGTGCCATCTCTTTCGACGGCATGTTCTCCTGTTACAAAGCGCAATTTTGTGCGTTCTGAATATATTCACCAGATTTTGGCCAATATATCAGGAGAACATGAAGTGGAAATAGGTATACTAAATTTCAGCTTCAAAGGCATCGCCTTAAAGTTGGAAATAAGAGGCGGTGGCCTTTCAAGAGGCGTTCGAAAATTCTGCGTCTCTTCGTTAAACAGTCACTGCCTCGAATCATCTGCGCCACATCTCGCTCATTGATTTGCTCTCTGGAGACGTTACTTTGTGCCATCCCTTTCGATGGCATGTTCTCCTGTTACAAAGCACAATTTTGTGCATTCTCGAAATTTTCGCCTGATTTTGGCCACTATATCATGAGAACACGAAGTGGAAAGAGGTATACTAAATTTCGGCTTCAAAGGCATCGCCTTAAAGTTGCTAATAAGAGGCGCAGGCCTTTCAAGAGGCGTTCGAAAATTCTGCGTCTCTTCGTTAAACAGTCACTGTCTCGAAACATCTGCGCCACTTCTCGCTCTTTGATTTGCTCTCCGGAGACGTTACTTTGTGCCATCTCTTTCGACGGCATGTTCTCCTGTTACAAAGCGCAATTTTGTGCGTTCTGAATATATTCACCAGATTTTGGCCAATATATCATGAGAACACGAAGTGGAAAGAGGTATACTAAATTTCGGCTTCAAAGGCATCGCCTTAAAGTTGCTAATAAGAGGCGCAGGCCTTTCAAGAGATGTTCGAAAATTCTGCGTCTCTTCGTTAAACAGTCACTGCCTCGAATCATCTGCGCCACATCTCGCTCATTGATTTGCTCTCTGGAGACGTTACTTTGTGCCATCCCTTTCGATGGCATGTTCTCCTGTTACAAAGCACAATTTTGTGCATTCTCGAAATTTTCGCCTGATTTTGGCCACTATATCATGAGAACACGAAGTGGAAAGAGGTATACTAAATTTCGGGTTCAAAGGCATCGCCTTAAAGTTGCTAATAAGAGGCGCAGGCCTTTCAAGAGGCGTTCGAAAATTCTGCGTCTCTTCGTTAAACAGTCACTGTCTCGAAACATTTGCGCCACTTCTCGCTCTTTGATTTGCTCTCCGGAGACGTTACTTTGTGCCATCTCTTTCGACGGCATGTTCTCCTGTTACAAAGCGCAATTTTGTGCGTTCTGAATATATTCACCAGATTTTGGCCAATATATCATGAGAACACGAAGTGGAAAGAGGTATACTAAATTTCGGCTTCAAAGGCATCGCCTTAAAGTTGCTAATAAGAGGCGCAGGCCTTTCAAGAGGCGTTCGAAAATTCTGCGTCTCTTCGTTAAACAGTCACTGTCTCGAAACATCTGCGCCACTTCTCGCTCTTTGATTTGCTCTCCGGAGACGTTACTTTGTGCCATCTCTTTCGACGGCATGTTCTCCTGTTACAAAGCACAATTTTGTGCATTCTCGAAATTTTCGCCTGATTTTGGCCACTATATCATGAGAACACGAAGTGGAAAGAGGTATACTAAATTTCGGCTTCAAAGGCATCGCCTTAAAGTTGCTAATAAGAGGCGCAGGCCTTTCAAGAGATGTTCGAAAATTCTGCGTCTCTTCGTTAAACAGTCACTGCCTCGAATCATCTGCGCAACATCTCGCTCATTGATTTGCTCTCTGGAGACGTTACTTTGTGCCATCCCTTTCGATGGCATGTTCTCCTGTTACAAAGCACAATTTTGTGCATTCTCGAAATTTTCGCCTGATTTTGGCCACTATATCATGAGAACACGAAGTGGAAAGAGGTATACTAAATTTCGGCTTCAAAGGCATCGCCTTAAAGTTGCTAATAAGAGGCGCAGGCCTTTCAAGAGATGTTCGAAAATTCTGCGTCTCTTCGTTAAACAGTCACTGCCTCGAATCATCTGCGCCACATCTCGCTCATTGATTTGCTCTCTGGAGACGTTACTTTGTGCCATCCCTTTCGATGGCATGTTCTCCTGTTACAAAGCACAATTTTGTGCATTCTCGAAATTTTCGCCTGATTTTGGCCACTATATCATGAGAACACGAAGTGGAAAGAGGTATACTAAATTTCGGTTTCAAAGGCATCGCCTTAAAGTTGCTAATAAGAGGCGCAGGCCTTTCAAGAGGCGTTCGAAAATTCTGCGTCTCTTCGTTAAACAGTCACTGTCTCGAAACATCTGCGCCACTTCTCGCTCTTTGATTTGCTCTCCGGAGACGTTACTTTGTGCCATCTCTTTCGACGGCATGTTCTCCTGTTACAAAGCGCAATTTTGTGCGTTCTGTATATATTCACCAGATTTTGGCCAATATATCATGAGAACACGAAGTGGAAAGAGGTATACTAAATTTCGGCTTCAAAGGCATCGCCTTAAAGTTGCTAATAAGAGGCGCAGGCCTTTCAAGAGGCGTTCGAAAATTCTGCGTCTCTTCGTTAAACAGTCACTGTCTCGAAACATCTGCGCCACTTCTCGCTCTTTGATTTGCTCTCCGGAGACGTTACTTTGTGCCATCTCTTTCGACGGCATGTTCTCCTGTTACAAAGCGCAATTTTGTGCGTTCTGAATATATTCACCAGATTTTGGCCAATATATCAGGAGAACATGAAGTGGAAATAGGTATACTAAATTCCAGCTTCAAAGGCATCGCCTTAAAGTTGGAAATAAGAGGCGGAGGCCTTTCAAGAGGCGTTCGAAAATTCTGCGTCTCTTCGTTAAACAGTCACTGCCTCGAATCATCTGCGCCACATCTCGCTCATTGATTTGCTCTCTGGAGACGTTACTTTGAGCCATCCCTTTCGATGGCATGTTCTCCTGTTACAAAGCACAATTTTGTGCATTCTCGAAATTTTCGCCTGATTTTGGCCACTATATCATGAGAACACGAAGTGGAAAGAGGTATACTAAATTTCGGCTTCAAAGGCATCGCCTTAAAGTTGCTAATAAGAGGCGCAGGCCTTTCAAGAGGCGTTCGAAAATTCTGCGCCTCTTCGTTAAACAGTCACTGTCTCGAAACATCTGCGCCACTTCTCGCTCTTTGATTTGCTCTCCGGAGACGTTACTTTGTGCCATCTCTTTCGACGGCATGTTCTCCTGTTACAAAGCGCAATTTTGTGCGTTCTGAATATATTCACCAGATTTTGGCCAATATATCAGGAGAACATGAAGTGGAAAGAGGTATACTAAATTTCGGCTTCAAAGGCATCGCCTTAAAGTTGCTAATAAGAGGCGCAGGCCTTTCAAGAGGCGTTCGAAAATTCTGCGTCTCTTCGTTAAACAGTCACTGTCTCGAATCATCTGCGCCACATCTCGCTCATTGATTTGCTCTCTGGAGACGTTACTTTGAGCCATCCCTTTCGATGGCATGTTCTCCTGTTACAAAGCACAATTTTGTGCATTCTCGAAATTTTCGCCTGATTTTGGCCACTATATCATGAGAACACGAAGTGGAAAGAGGTATACTAAATTTCGGCTTCAAAGGCATCGCCTTAAAGTTGCTAATAAGAGGCGCAGGCCTTTCAAGAGGCGTTCGAAAATTCTGCGTCTCTTCGTTAAACAGTCACTGTCTCGAAACATCTGCGCCACTTCTCGCTCTTTGATTTGCTCTCCGGAGACGTTACTTTGTGCCATCTCTTTCGACGGCATGTTCCCCTGTTACAAAGCGCAATTTTGTGCGTTCTGAATATATTCACCAGATTTTGGCCAATATATCAGGAGAACATGAAGTGGAAATAGGTATACTAAATTTCAGCTTCAAAGGCATCGCCTTAAAGTTGGAAATAAGAGGCGGAGGCCTTTCAAGAGGCGTTCGAAAATTCTGCGTCTCTTCGTTAAACAGTCACTGCCTCGAATCATCTGCGCCACATCTCGCTCATTGATTTGCTCTCTGGAGACGTTACTTTGTGCCATCCCTTTCGATGGCATGTTCTCCTGTTACAAAGCACAATTTTGTGCATTCTCGAAATTTTCGCCTGATTTTGGCCACTATATCATGAGAACACGAAGTGGAAAGAGGTATACTAAATTTCGGCTTCAAAGGCATCGCCTTAAAGTTGCTAATAAGAGGCGCAGGCCTTTCAAGAGGCGTTCGAAAATTCTGCGTCTCTTCGTTAAACAGTCACTGTCTCGAAACATCTGCGCCACTTCTCGCTCTTTGATTTGCTCTCCGGAGACGTTACTTTGTGCCATCTCTTTCGACGGCATGTTCTCCTGTTACAAAGCGCAATTTTGTGCGTTCTGTATATATTCACCAGATTTTGGCCAATATATCATGAGAACACGAAGTGGAAAGAGGTATACTAAATTTCGGCTTCAAAGGCATCGCCTTAAAGTTGCTAATAAGAGGCGCAGGCCTTTCAAGAGGCGTTCGAAAATTCTACGTCTCTTCGTTAAACAGTCACTGTCTCGAAACATCTGCGCCACTTCTCGCTCTTTGATTTGCTCTCCGGAGACGTTACTTTGTGCCATCTCTTTCGACGGCATGTTCTCCTGTTACAAAGCGCAATTTTGTGCGTTCTGAATATATTCACCAGATTTTGGCCAATATATCAGGAGAACATGAAGTGGAAATAGGTATACTAAATTTCGGCTTCAAAGGCATCGCCTTAAAGTTGCTAATAAGAGGCGCAGGCCTTTCAAGAGGCGTTCGAAAATTCTGCGTCTCTTCGTTAAACAGTCACTGTCTCGAAACATCTGCGCCATTTCTCGCTCATTGATTTGCTCTCTGGAGACGTTACTTTGTGCCATCCCTTTCGATGGCATGTTCTCCTGTTACAAAGCACAATTTTGTGCATTCTCGAAATTTTCGCCTGATTTTGGCCACTATATCATGAGAACACGAAGTGGAAAGAGGTATACTAAATTTCGGCTTCAAAGGCATCGCCTTAAAGTTGCTAATAAGAGGCGCAGGCCTTTCAAGAGATGTTCGAAAATTCTGCGTCTCTTCGTTAAACAGTCACTGCCTCGAATCATCTGCGCCACATCTCGCTCATAGATTTGCTCTCTGGAGACGTTACTTTGTGCCATCCCTTTCGATGGCATGTTCTCCTGTTACAAAGCACAATTTTGTGCATTCTCGAAATTTTCGCCTGATTTTGGCCACTATATCATGAGAACACGAAGTGGAAAGAGGTATACTAAATTTCGGCTTCAAAGGCATCGCCTTAAAGTTGCTAATAAGAGGCGCAGGCCTTTCAAGAGGCGTTCGAAAATTCTGCGTCTCTTCGTTAAACAGTCACTGTCTCGAAACATCTGCGCCACTTCTCGCTCTTTGATTTGCTCTCCGGAGACGTTACTTTGTGCCATCTCTTTCGACGGCATGTTCTCCTGTTACAAAGCGCAATTTTGTGCGTTCTGAATATATTCACCAGATTTTGGCAAATATATCATGAGAACATGAAGTGGAAAGGGGTATACTAAATTTCGGCTTCAAAGGCATCGCCTTAAAGTTGCTAATAAGAGGCGCAGGCCTTTCAAGAGGCGTTCGAAAATTCTGCGTCTCTTCGTTAAACAGTCACTGCCTCGAATCATCTGCGCCACATCTCGCTCATTGATTTGCTCTCCGGAGACGTTACTTTGTGCCATCTCTTTCGACGGCATGTTCTCCTGTTATAAAGCGCAATTTTGTGCATTCTCGAAATTTTCTTCTGATTTTGGCCACTATATCATGAGAACACGAAGTGGAAAGAGGTATACTAAATTTCGGCTTCAAAGGCATCGCCTTAAAGTTGCTAATAAGAGGCGCAGGCCTTTCAAGAGGCGTTCGAAAATTCTGCGTCTCTTCGTTAAACAGTCACTGTCTCGAAACATCTGCGCCACTTCTCGCTCTTTGATTTGCTCTCCGGAGACGTTACTTTGTGCCATCTCTTTCGACGGCATGTTCTCCTGTTACAAAGCGCAATTTTGTGTGTTCTGAATATATTCACCAGATTTTGGCCAATATATCAGGAGAACATGAAGTGGAAAGAGGTATACTAAATTTCGGCTTCAAAGGCATCGCCTTAAAGGTGCTAATAAGAGGCGCAGGCCTTTCAAGAGGCGTTCGAAAATTCTGCGTCTCTTCGTTAAACAGTCACTGTCTCGAAACATCTGCGCCATTTCTCGCTCTTTGATTTGCTCTCCGGAGACGTTACATTGTGCCATCTCTTTCGACGGCATGTTCTCCTGTTATAAAGCGCAATTTTGTGCATTCTAGAAATTTTCGCCTGATTTTGGCCAATATATCAGGAGAACATGAAGTGGAAATAGGTATACTAAATTTCAGCTTCAAAGGCATCGCCTTAAAGTTGGAAATAAGAGGCGGAGGCCTTTCAAGAGGCGTTCGAAAATTCTGCGTCTCTTCGTTAAACAGTCACTGCCTCGAATCATCTGCGCCACATCTCGCTCATTGATTTGCTCTCTGGAGACGTTACTTTGTGCCATCCCTTTCGATGGCATGTTCTCCTGTTACAAAGCACAATTTTGTGCATTCTCGAAATTTTCGCCTGATTTTGGCCACTATATCATGAGAACATGAAGTGGAAAGAGGTATACTAAATTTCGGCTTCAAAGGCATCGCCTTAAAGTTGCTAATAAGAGGCGCAGGCCTTTCAAGAGGCGTTCGAAAATTCTGCGTCTCTTCGTTAAACAGTCACTGTCTCGAAACATCTGCGCCACTTCTCGCTCTTTGATTTGCTCTCCAGAGACGTTACTTTGTGCCATCTCTTTCGACGGCATGTTCTCCTGTTACAAAGCGCAATTTTGTGCGTTCTGAATATATTCACCAGATTTTGGCCAATATATCAGGAGAACATGAAGTGGAAATAGGTATACTAAATTTCAGCTTCAAAGGCATCGCCTTAAAGTTGGAAATAAGAGGCGGAGGCCTTTCAAGAGGCGTTCGAAAATTCTGCGTCTCTTCGTTAAACAGTCACTGTCTCGAAACATCTGCGCCACTTCTCGCTCTTTGATTTGCTCTCCGGAGACGTTACTTTGTGCCATCTCTTTCGACGGCATGTTCTCCTGTTACAAAGAGCAATTTTGTGCGTTCTGTATATATTCACCAGATTTTGGCCTATATATCATGAGAACACGAAGTGGAAAGAGGTATACTAAATTTCGGCTTCAAAGGCATCGCCTTAAAGTTGCTAATAAGAGGCGCAGGCCTTTCAAGAGGCGTTCGAAAATTCTGCGTCTCTTCGTTAAACAGTCACTGTCTCGAAACATCTGCGCCACTTCTCGCTCTTTGATTTGCTCTCCGGAGACGTTACTTTGTGCCATCTCTTTCGACGGCATGTTCTCCTGTTACAAAGCGCAATTTTGTGCGTTCTGAATATATTCACCAGATTTTGGCCAATATATCAGGAGAACATGAAGTGGAAATAGGTATACTAAATTTCAGCTTCAAAGGCATCGCCTTAAAGTTGGAAATAAGAGGCGGAGGCCTTTCAAGAGGCGTTCGAAAATTCTGCGTCTCTTCGTTAAACAGTCACTGCCTCGAATCATCTGCGCCACATCTCGCTCATTGATTTGCTCTCCGGAGACGTTACTTTGTGCCATCTCTTTCGACGGCATGTTCTCCTGTTATAAAGCGCAATTTTGTGTGTTCTGAATATATTCACCAGATTTTGGCCAATATATCAGGAGAACATGAAGTGGAAAGAGGTATACTAAATTTCGGCTTCAAAGGCATCGCCTTAAAGGTGCTAATAAGAGGCGCAGGCCTTTCAAGAGGCGTTCGAAAATTCTGCGTCTCTTCGTTAAACAGTCACTGTCTCGAAACATCTGCGCCATTTCTCGCTCTTTGATTTGCTCTCCGGAGACGTTACATTGTGCCATCTCTTTCGACGGCATGTTCTCCTGTTATAAAGCGCAATTTTGTGCATTCTAGAAATTTTCGCCTGATTTTGGCCAATATATCAGGAGAACATGAAGTGGAAATAGGTATACTAAATTTCAGCTTCAAAGGCATCGCCTTAAAGTTGGAAATAAGAGGCGGAGGCCTTTCAAGAGGCGTTCGAAAATTCTGCGTCTCTTCGTTAAACAGTCACTGCCTCGAATCATCTGCGCCACATCTCGCTCATTGATTTGCTCTCTGGAGACGTTACTTTGTGCCATCCCTTTCGATGGCATGTTCTCCTGTTACAAAGCACAATTTTGTGCATTCTCGAAATTTTCGCCTGATTTTGGCCACTATATCATGAGAACATGAAGTGGAAAGAGGTATACTAAATTTCGGCTTCAAAGGCATCGCCTTAAAGTTGCTAATAAGAGGCGCAGGCCTTTCAAGAGGCGTTCGAAAATTCTGCGTCTCTTCGTTAAACAGTCACTGTCTCGAAACATCTGCGCCACTTCTCGCTCTTTGATTTGCTCTCCGGAGACGTTACTTTGTGCCATCTCTTTCGACGGCATGTTCTCCTGTTACAAAGCGCAATTTTGTGCGTTCTGAATATATTCACCAGATTTCGGCCAATATATCAGGAGAACATGAAGTGGAAAGAGGTATACTAAATTTCAGCTTCAAAGGCATCGCCTTAAAGTTGGAAATAAGAGGCGGAGGCCTTTCAAGAGGCGTTCGAAAATTCTGCGTCTCTTCGTTAAACAGACACTGCCTCGAAACATCTGCGCCAGTCCTCGCTCTTTGATTTGCTCTCCGGAGACGTTACTTTGTGCCATCTCTTTCAACGGCATGATCTCCTGTTACAAAGCGCAATTTTGTGCATTCTGAAAATATTCGCCAGATTTTGGCCAATATATCAGGAGAACATGAAGTGGTAAGAGGTGTACTAAATTTGAGCTTCAAAGGCATCGCCTTATAGTTGCCAATACGAGGCGCAGGCCTTTCAAGAGGCGTTCGAAAATTCTGCGTCTCTTCGTTAAACAGTCACTGTCTCGAAACATCTGCGCCACTTCTCGCTCATTGATTTGCTCTCTGGAGACGTTACTTTGTGCCATCTCTTTCGGTGGCATGTTCTCCTGTTACAAAGCGCAATTTTGTGCATTCTCGAAATTTTCGCCTGATTTTGGCCAATATATCATGAGAACATGAAGTGGAAAGAGGTATACTAAATTTCGGCTTCAAAGGCATCGCCTTAAAGTTGCAAATAAGAGGCGCAGGCCTTTCAAGAGGCGTTCGAAAATTCTGCGTCTCTTCGTTAAACAGTCACTGTCTCGAAACATCTGCGCCACTTCTCGCTCTTTGATTTGCTCTCCGGAGACGTTACTTTGTGCCATCTCTTTCGAAGGCATGTTCTCCTGTTACAAAGCGCAATTTTGTGCGTTCTGAATATATTCACCAGATTTTGGCCAATATATCAGGAGAACATGAAGTGGAAAGAGGTATACTAAATTTCGGCTTCAAAGGCATCGCCTTAAAGTTGCTAATAAGAGGCGCAGGCCTTTCAAGAGGCGTTCGAAAATTCTGCGTCTCTTCGTTAAACAGTCACTGTCTCGAAACATCTGCGCCATTTCTCGCTCTTTGATTTGCTCTCCGGAGACGTTACTTTGTGCCATCTCTTTCGACGGCATGTTCTCCTGTTATAAAGCGCAATTTTGTGCATTCTCGAAATTTTCGCCTGATTTTGGCCAATATATCATGAGAACATGAAGTGGAAAGGGGTATACTAAATTTCGGCTTGAAAGGCATCGCATTAAAGTTGCTAATAAGAGGCGCAGGCCTTTCAAGAGGCGTTCGAAAATTCTGCGTCTCTTCGTTAAACAGTCACTGCCTCGAATCATCTGCGCCACATCTCGCTCATTGATTTGCTCTCTGGAGACGTTACATTGTGCCATCCCTTTCGATGGCATGTTCTCCTGTTACAAAGCACAATTTTGTGCATTCTCGAAATTTTCGCCTGATTTTGGCCAATATATCATGAGAACATGAAGTGGAAAGGGGTATACTAAATTTCGGCTTGAAAGGCATCGCCTTAAAGTTGCTAATAAGAGGCGCAGGCCTTTCAAGAGGCGTTCGAAAATTCTGCGTCTCTTCGTTAAACAGTCACTGTCTCGAAACATCTGCGCCACATCTCGCTCATTGATTTGCTCTCTGGAGACGTTACTTTGTGCCATCCCTTTCGATGGCATGTTCTCCTGTTACAAAACACAATTTTGTGCATTCTCGAAATTTTCGCCTGATTTTGGCCACTATATCATGAGAACATGAAGTGGAAAGAGGTATACTAAATTTCGGCTTCAAAGGCATCGCCTTAAAGTTGCTAATAAGAGGCGCAGGCCTTTCAAGAGGCGTTCGAAAATTCTGCGTCTCTTCGTTAAACAGTCACTGTCTCGAAACATCTGCGCCACTTCTCGCTCTTTGATTTGCTCTCCGGAGACGTTACTTTGTGCCATCTCTTTCGACGGCATGTTCTCCTGTTACAAAGCGCAATTTTGTGCGTTCTGAATATATTCACCAGATTTTGGCCAATATATCAGGAGAACATGAAGTGGAAAGAGGTATACTAAATTTCAGCTTCAAAGGCATCGCCTTAAAGTTGGAAATAAGAGGCGGAGGCCTTTCAAGAGGCGTTCGAAAATTCTGCGTCTCTTCGTTAAACAGTCACTGCCTCGAAACATCTGCGCCAGTCCTCGCTCTTTGATTTGCTCTCCGGAGACGTTACTTTGTGCCATCTCTTTCAACGGCATGATCTCCTGTTACAAAGCGCAATTTTGTGCATTCTGAAAATATTCGCCAGATTTTGGCCAATATATCAGGAGAACATGAAGTGGTAAGAGGTATACTAAATTCGAGCTTCAAAGGCATCGCCTTATAGTTGCCGATAAGAGGCGCAGGCCTTTCAAGAGGCGTTCGAAAATTCTGCGTCTCTTCGTTAAACAGTCACTGTCTCGAAACATCTGCGCGAGTCCTCGCTCTTTGATTTGCTCTCCGGAGACGTTACTTTGTGCAATCTCTTTCGACGGCATGTTCTCCTGTTACAAAGCCCAATTTTGTGCATTCTGAAAATTATCGCCAAACTTTGGCCAATGTATCATGAGAACATGAAGTGGAAAGAGGTATACTAAATTTCAGCTTCAAATGCATCGCCTTAAAGTTGCTAATAAGAGGCGCAAGCCTTTTAAGAGGCGTTCGAAAATTCTGCGTCTCTTCGTTAAGCAGTCACTGTCTCGAAATATCTGTGCCACTCCTCGCTCTTAGATTTGCTCTCCGGAGACGTTACTTTGTGCCATCTCTTTCGACGGCATGTTCTCCTGTTACAAAGCGCAATTTTGTGCGTTCTAAATATATTCACCAGATTTTGGCCAATATATCAGGAGAACATGAAGTGGAAAGGGGTATACTAAATTTCGGCTTGAAAGGCATCGCCTTAAAGTTGCTAATAAGAGGCGCAGGCCTTTCAAGAGGCGTTCGAAAATTCTGCGTCTCTTCGTTAACCAGTCACTGTCTCGAAACATCTGCGCCATTTCTCGCTCATTGATTTGCTCTCCGGAGACGTTACTTTGTGCCATTTCTTTCGACGGCATGTTCTTCTGATATAAAGCGCAATTTTGTGCATTCTCGAAATTTTCGCCTGATTTTGGCCAATATATCATGAGAACATGAAGTGTAAAGAGGTAAACTAAATTTCGGATTCAAAGGCATCGCCTTAAAGTTGCTAATAAGAGGCGCAGGCCTTTCAAGACGCGTTCGAAAATTCTGCGTCTCTTCGTTAAACAGCCACTGCCTCGAAACATCTGCGCCACTTCTCGCTCATTGATTTGCTCTCCGGAGACGTTACTTTGTGCCATTTCTTTCGACGGCATGTTCTCCTGTTATAAAGCGCAATTTTGTGCATTCTCGAAATTTTCGCCTAATTTTGGCCAATATATCAGGAGAACATGAAGTGGAAATAGGTATACTAAATTTCAGCTTGAAAGGCATCGCCTTAAAGTTGCTAATAAGAGGCGCAGGCCTTTCAAGAGGCGTTCGAAAATTCTGCGTCTCTTCGTTAAACAGTCACTGTCTCGAAACATCTGCGCCACATCTCGCTCATTGATTTGCTCTCTGGAGACGTTACTTTGTGCCATCCCTTTCGATGGCATGTTCTCCTGTTACAAAACACAATTTTGTGCATTCTCGAAATTTTCGCCTGATTTTGGCCACTATATCATGAGAACATGAAGTGGAAAGAGGTATACTAAATTTCGGCTTCAAAGGCATCGCCTTAAAGTTGCTAATAAGAGGCGCAGGCCTTTCAAGAGGCGTTCGAAAATTCTGCGTCTCTTCGTTAAACAGTCACTGTCTCGAAACATCTGCGCCACTTCTCGCTCTTTGATTTGCTCTCCGGAGACGTTACTTTGTGCCATCTCTTTCGACGGCATGTTCTCCTGTTACAAAGCGCAATTTTGTGCGTTCTGAATATATTCACCAGATTTTGGCCAATATATCAGGAGAACATGAAGTGGAAAGAGGTATACTAAATTTCAGTTTCAAAGGCATCGCCTTAAAGTTGGAAATAAGAGGCGGAGGCCTTTCAAGAGGCGTTCGAAAATTCTGCGTCTCTTCGTTAAACAGTCACTGCCTCGAAACATCTGCGCCAGTCCTCGCTCTTTGATTTGCTCTCCGGAGACGTTACTTTGTGCCATCTCTTTCAACGGCATGATCTCCTGTTACAAAGCGCAATTTTGTGCATTCTGAAAATATTCGCCAGATTTTGGCCAATATATCAGGAGAACATGAAGTGGTAAGAGGTATACTAAATTCGAGCTTCAAAGGCATCGCCTTATAGTTGCCGATAAGAGGCGCAGGCCTTTCAAGAGGCGTTCGAAAATTCTGCGTCTCTTCGTTAAACAGTCACTGTCTCGAAACATCTGCGCGAGTCCTCGCTCTTTGATTTGCTCTCCGGAGACGTTACTTTGTGCAATCTCTTTCGACGGCATGTTCTCCTGTTACAAAGCCCAATTTTGTGCATTCTGAAAATTATCGCCAAACTTTGGCCAATGTATCATGAGAACATGAAGTGGAAAGAGGTATACTAAATTTCAGCTTCAAATGCATCGCCTTAAAGTTGCTAATAAGAGGCGCAAGCCTTTTAAGAGGCGTTCGAAAATTCTGCGTCTCTTCGTTAAGCAGTCACTGTCTCGAAATATCTGTGCCACTCCTCGCTCTTAGATTTGCTCTCCGGAGACGTTACTTTGTGCCATCTCTTTCGACGGCATGTTCTCCTGTTACAAAGCGCAATTTTGTGCGTTCTAAATATATTCACCAGATTTTGGCCAATATATCAGGAGAACATGAAGTGGAAAGGGGTATACTAAATTTCGGCTTGAAAGGCATCGCCTTAAAGTTGCTAATAAGAGGCGCAGGCCTTTCAAGAGGCGTTCGAAAATTCTGCGTCTCTTCGTTAACCAGTCACTGTCTCGAAACATCTGCGCCATTTCTCGCTCATTGATTTGCTCTCCGGAGACGTTACTTTGTGCCATTTCTTTCGACGGCATGTTCTTCTGATATAAAGCGCAATTTTGTGCATTCTCGAAATTTTCGCCTGATTTTGGCCAATATATCATGAGAACATGAAGTGTAAAGAGGTAAACTAAATTTCGGATTCAAAGGCATCGCCTTAAAGTTGCTAATAAGAGGCGCAGGCCTTTCAAGACGCGTTCGAAAATTCTGCGTCTCTTCGTTAAACAGCCACTGCCTCGAAACATCTGCGCCACTTCTCGCTCATTGATTTGCTCTCCGGAGACGTTACTTTGTGCCATTTCTTTCGACGGCATGTTCTCCTGTTATAAAGCGCAATTTTGTGCATTCTCGAAATTTTCGCCTAATTTTGGCCAATATATCAGGAGAACATGAAGTGGAAATAGGTATACTAAATTTCAGCTTCAAAGGCATCGCCTTAAAGTTGCTAATAAGAGGCGCAGGCCTTTCAAGAGGCGTTCGAAAATTCTGCGTCTCTTCGTTAAACAGTCACTGTCTCGAAACATCTGCGCCACTTCTCGCTCTTTGATTTGCTCTCCGGAGACGTTACTTTGTGCCATCTCTTTGGACGGCATGTTTTCCTGTTACAAAGCGCAGTTTTGTGCATTCTGAAAATATTCGCCAGATTTTGTCCAATATATCAGGAGAACATGAAGTGGAAAGTGGTATACTAAATTTCGGCTTGAAAGGCATCGCCTTAAAGTTGCTAATAAGAGGCGCAGGCCTTTCAAGAGGCGTTCGAAAATTCTGCGTCTCTTCGTTAACCAGTCACTGTCTCGAAACATCTCCGCCACTTCTCGCTCATTGATTTGCTCTCCGGAGACGTTATTTTGTGCCATTTCTTTCGACGGCATGTTCTTCTGACATAAAGCGCAATTTTGTGCATTCTCGAAATTTTCGCCTGATTTTGGCCAATATATCATGAGAACATGAAGTGGAAAGGGGTATACTAAATTTCGGCTTGAAAGGCATCGCCTTAAAGTTGCTAATAAGAGGCGCAGGCCTTTCAAGAGGCGTTCGAAATTTCTGCGTCTCTTCGTTAACCAGTCACTGTCTCGAAACATCTGCGCCATTTCTCGCTCATTGATTTGCTCTCCGGAGACGTTACTTTGTGCCATTTCTTTCGACGGCATGTTCTTCTGATATAAAGCGCAATTTTGTGCATTCTCGAAATTTTCGCCTGATTTTGGCCAATATATCATGAGAACATGAAGTGGAAAGAGGTATACTAAATTTCGGATTCAAAGGCAGCGCCTTAAAGTTGCTAATAAGAGGCGCAGGCCTTTCAAGACGCGTTCGAAAATTCTGCGTCTCTTCGTTAACCAGTCACTGTCTCGAAACACCTCCGCCACTTCTCGCTCATTGATTTGCTCTCCGGAGACGTTACTTTGTGCCATTTCTTTCGACGGCATGTTCTCCTGTTATGAAGCGCAATTTTGTGCATTCTGAAAATTTTCGCCAGATTTTGGCCAATATATCATGAGAACATGAAGTGGAAATAGGTATACTAAATTTCAGCTTCAAAGGCATCGCCTTAAACTTGCTAATAAGAGGCGCAGGCCTTTCAAGAGGCGTTCGAAAATTCTGCGTCTCTTCGTTAAGCAGTCACGGTCTCGAAATATCTGTGCCGCTCCTCGTTCTTTGATTTGGTCTCCGGAGACGTTACTTTGTGCCATCTCTTTCGACGGCATGTTCTCCTGTTACAAAGCGCAGTTTTGTGCATTCTGAAAATATTCGCCAGATTTTGGCCAATATATCATGAGAACATGAAGTGGAAAGAGGTATACTAAATTTCAGCTTCAAAGGCATCGCCTTAAAGTTGCTAATAAGAGGCGCAGGCCTTTCAAGAGGCGTTCGAAAATTCTGCGTCTCTTCGTTAAACAGTCATTGTCTCGAAACATCTGCGCCACTTCTCGCTCATTGATTTGCTCTCTGGAGACGTTACTTTGTGCCATCTCTTTCGATGGCATGTTCTCCTGTGACAAAGCGCAATTTTGTGCATTTTCGAAATTTTCGCCTGATTTTGGCCAATATATCATGAGAACATGAAGTGGAAAGAGGTATACTAAATTTCGGCTTCAAAGGCATCGCCTTAATGTTGCTAATAAGAGGCGCAGGCCTTTCAATAGGCGTTCGAAAATTCTGCGTCTCTTCGTTAACGAGTCACTGTCTCGAAACATCTGCGCCACTTCTCGCTCTTTGATTTGCTCTCCGGAGACGTTACTTTGTGCCATCTCTTTCGACGGCATGTTCTCCTGTTACAAAGCGCAATTTTGTGCGTTCTGAATATATTCACCAGTTTTTGGCCAATATATCAGGAGAACATGAAGTGGAAATAGGTATACTAAATTTCAGCTTCAAAGGCATCGCCTTAAAGTTGCTAATAAGAGGCGCAGGCCTTTCAAGAGGCGTTCGAAAATTCTGCGTCGCTTCGTTAAGCAGTCACGGTCTCGAAATATCTGTGCCACTCCTCGTTCTTTGATTTGCTCTCTGGAGACGTTACTTTGTGCCATCTCTTTCGATGGCATGTTCTCCTGTGACAAAGCGCAATTTTGTGCATTTTCGAAATTTTCGCCCTGATTTTGGCCAATATATCATGAGAACATGAAGTGTAAAGAGGTAAACTAAATTTCGGATTCAAAGGCATCGCCTTAAAGTTGCTAATAAGAGGCGCAGGCCTTTCAAGACGCGTTCGAAAATTCTGCGTCTCTTCGTTAAACAGCCACTGCCTCGAAACATCTGCGCCACTTCTCGCTCATTGATTTGCTCTCCGGAGACGTTACTTTGTGCCATTTCTTTCGACGGCATGTTCTCCTGTTATAAAGCGCAATTTTGTGCATTCTCGAAATTTTCGCCTAATTTTGGCCAATATATCAGGAGAACATGAAGTGGAAATAGGTATACTAAATTTCAGCTTCAAAGGCATCGCCTTAAAGTTGCTAATAAGAGGCGCAGGCCTTTCAAGAGGCGTTCGAAAATTCTGCGTCTCTTCGTTAAACAGTCACTGTCTCGAAACATCTGCGCCACTTCTCGCTCTTTGATTTGCTCTCCGGAGACGTTACTTTGTGCCATCTCTTTGGACGGCATGTTTTCCTGTTACAAAGCGCAGTTTTGTGCATTCTGAAAATATTCGCCAGATTTTGTCCAATATATCAGGAGAACATGAAGTGGAAAGTGGTATACTAAATTTCGGCTTGAAAGGCATCGCCTTAAAGTTGCTAATAAGAGGCGCAGGCCTTTCAAGAGGCGTTCGAAAATTCTGCGTCTCTTCGTTAACCAGTCACTGTCTCGAAACATCTCCGCCACTTCTCGCTCATTGATTTGCTCTCCGGAGACGTTATTTTGTGCCATTTCTTTCGACGGCATGTTCTTCTGACATAAAGCGCAATTTTGTGCATTCTCGAAATTTTCGCCTGATTTTGGCCAATATATCATGAGAACATGAAGTGGAAAGGGGTATACTAAATTTCGGCTTGAAAGGCATCGCCTTAAAGTTGCTAATAAGAGGCGCAGGCCTTTCAAGAGGCGTTCGAAATTTCTGCGTCTCTTCGTTAACCAGTCACTGTCTCGAAACATCTGCGCCATTTCTCGCTCATTGATTTGCTCTCCGGAGACGTTACTTTGTGCCATTTCTTTCGACGGCATGTTCTTCTGATATAAAGCGCAATTTTGTGCATTCTCGAAATTTTCGCCTGATTTTGGCCAATATATCATGAGAACATGAAGTGGAAAGAGGTATACTAAATTTCGGATTCAAAGGCAGCGCCTTAAAAGTTGCTAATAAGAGGCGCAGGCCTTTCAAGACGCGTTCGAAAATTCTGCGTCTCTTCGTTAACCAGTCACTGTCTCGAAACACCTCCGCCACTTCTCGCTCATTGATTTGCTCTCCGGAGACGTTACTTTGTGCCATTTCTTTCGACGGCATGTTCTCCTGTTATGAAGCGCAATTTTGTGCATTCTGAAAATTTTCGCCAGATTTTGGCCAATATATCATGAGAACATGAAGTGGAAATAGGTATACTAAATTTCAGCTTCAAAGGCATCGCCTTAAACTTGCTAATAAGAGGCGCAGGCCTTTCAAGAGGCGTTCGAAAATTCTGCGTCTCTTCGTTAAGCAGTCACGGTCTCGAAATATCTGTGCCGCTCCTCGTTCTTTGATTTGGTCTCCGGAGACGTTACTTTGTGCCATCTCTTTCGACGGCATGTTCTCCTGTTACAAAGCGCAGTTTTGTGCATTCTGAAAATATTCGCCAGATTTTGGCCAATATATCATGAGAACATGAAGTGGAAAGAGGTATACTAAATTTCAGCTTCAAAGGCATCGCCTTAAAGTTGCTAATAAGAGGCGCAGGCCTTTCAAGAGGCGTTCGAAAATTCTGCGTCTCTTCGTTAAACAGTCACTGTCTCGAAACATCTGCGCCACTTCTCGCTCATTGATTTGCTCTCTGGAGACGTTACTTTGTGCCATCTCTTTCGATGGCATGTTCTCCTGTGACAAAGCGCAATTTTGTGCATTTTCGAAATTTTCGCCTGATTTTGGCCAATATATCATGAGAACATGAAGTGGAAAGAGGTATACTAAATTTCGGCTTCAAAGGCATCGCCTTAATGTTGCTAATAAGAGGCGCAGGCCTTTCAATAGGCGTTCGAAAATTCTGCGTCTCTTCGTTAACGAGTCACTGTCTCGAAACATCTGCGCCACTTCTCGCTCTTTGATTTGCTCTCCGGAGACGTTACTTTGTGCCATCTCTTTCGACGGCATGTTCTCCTGTTACAAAGCGCAATTTTGTGCGTTCTGAATATATTCACCAGTTTTTGGCCAATATATCAGGAGAACATGAAGTGGAAATAGGTATACTAAATTTCAGCTTCAAAGGCATCGCCTTAAAGTTGCTAATAAGAGGCGCAGGCCTTTCAAGAGGCGTTCGAAAATTCTGCGTCGCTTCGTTAAGCAGTCACGGTCTCGAAATATCTGTGCCACTCCTCGTTCTTTGATTTGCTCTCTGGAGACGTTACTTTGTGCCATCTCTTTCGATGGCATGTTCTCCTGTGACAAAGCGCAATTTTGTGCATTTTCGAAATTTTCGCCTGATTTTGGCCAATATATCATGAGAACATGAAGTGGAAAGAGGTATACTAAATTTCGGCTTCAAAGGCATCGCCTTAATGTTGCTAATAAGAGGCGCAGGCCTTTCAATAGGCGTTCGAAAATTCTGCGTCTCTTCGTTAACGAGTCACTGTCTCGAAACATCTGCGCCACTTCTCGCTCTTTGATTTGCTCTCCGGAGACGTTACTTTGTGCCATCTCTTTCGACGGCATGTTCTCCTGTTACAAAGCGCAATTTTGTGCGTTCTGAATATATTCACCAGTTTTTGGCCAATATATCAGGAGAACATGAAGTGGAAATAGGTATACTAAATTTCAGCTTCAAAGGCATCGCCTTAAAGTTGCTAATAAGAGGCGCAGGGCCTTTCAAGAGGCGTTCGAAAATTCTGCGTCGCTTCGTTAAGCAGTCACGGTCTCGAAATATCTGTGCCACTCCTCGTTCTTTGATTTGCTCTCCGGAGACGTTACTTTGTGCCATCTCTTTCGACGGCATGTTCTCCTGTTACAAAGCGCAGTTTTGTGCATTCTGAAAATATTCGCCAGATTTTGCCCAATATATCAGGAGAACATGAAGTGGAAAGAGGTATACTAAATTTCGGCTTCAAAGGCATCGCCTTAAAGTTGCCAATACGAGGCGCAGGCCTTTCAAGAGGCGTTCGAAAATTCTGCGTCTCTTCGTTAAACAGTCACTGCCTCGAAACATCTGCGCCAGTCCTCGCTCTTTGATTTGCTCTCCGGAGACGTTACTTTGTGCCATCTCTTTCAACGGCATGATCTCCTGTTACAAAGCGCAATTTTGTGCATTCTGAAAATATTCGCCAGATTTTGGCCAATATATCATGAGAACATGAAGTGGAAAGAGGTATACTAAATTTCAGCTTCAAAGGCATCGCCTTAAAGTTGTAAATAAGAGGCGGAGGCCTTTCAAGAGGCGTTCGAAAATTCTGCGTCTGTTCGTTAAACAGTCACTGCCTCGAAACATCTGCGCCAATTCTCGCTCTTTGATTTGCTCTCCGGACACGTTACTTTGTGCCATCTCTTTCGACGGCATGTTCTCCTGTTACAAAGCGCAATTTTGTGCGTTCTGAATATATTCACCAGATCTTGGCCAATATATCAGGAGAACATGAAGTGGAAATAGGTATACTAAATTTCAGCTTCAAAGGCATCGCCTTAAACTTGCTAATAAGAGGCGCAGGCCTTTCAAGAGGCGTTCGAAAATTCTGCGTCTCTTCGTTAAGCAGTCACGGTCTCGAAGTATCTGTGCCACTCCTCGTTCTTTGATTTGCTCTCCGGAGACGTTACTTTGTGCCATCTCTTTCGACGGCATGTTCTCCTGTTACAAAGCGCAATTTTGTGCATTTTCGAAATTTTCGCCTGATTTTGGCCAATATATCATGAGAACATGAAGTGGAAAGAGGTATACTAAATTTCGGCTTCAAAGGCATCGCCTTAAAGTTGCCAATACGAGGCGCAGGCCTTTCAAGAGGCGTTCGAAAATTCTGCGTCTCTTCGTTAACCAGTCACTGTCTCGAAACATCTGCGCCACTTCTCGCTCATTGATTTGCTCTCTGGAGACGTTACTTTGTGCCATCTCTTTCGATGGCATGTTCTCCTGTGACAAAGCGCAATTTTGTGCATTTTCGAAATTTTCGCCTGATTTTGGCCAATATATCATGAGAACATGAAGTGGAAAGAGGTATACTAAATTTCGGCTTCAAAGGCATCGCCTTAAAGTTGCTAATAAGAGGCGCAGGCCTTTCAATAGGCGTTCGAAAATTCTGCGTCTCTTCGTTAACCAGTCACTGTCTCGAAACACCTGCGCCACTTCTCGCTCTTTGATTTGCTCTCCGGAGACGTTACTTTGTGCCATCCCTTTCGACGCCATGTTCTCCTGTTACAAAGCGTAATTTTGTGCGTTCTGAATATATTCACCAGTTTTTGGCCAATATATCAGGAGAACATGAAGTGGAAATAGGTATACTAAATTTCAGCTTCAAAGGCATCGCCTTAAAGTTGCTAATAAGAGGCGCAGGCCTTTCAAGAGGCGTTCGAAAATTCTGCGTCTCTTCGTTAAGCAGTCACGGTCTCGAAATATCTGTGCCACTCCTCGTTCTTTGATTTGCTCTCCGGAGACGTTACTTTGTGCCATCTCTTTCGACGGCATGTTCTCCTGTTACAAAGCGCAGTTTTGTGCATTCTGAAAATATTCGCCAGATTTTGCCCAATATATCAGGAGAACATGAAGTGGAAAGAGGTATACTAAATTTCGGCTTCAAAGGCATCGCCTTAAAGTTGCCAATACGAGGCGCAGGCCTTTCAAGAGGCGTTCGAAAATTCTGCGTCTCTTCGTTAAACAGTCACTGCCTCGAAACATCTGCGCCAGTCCTCGCTCTTTGATTTGCTCTCCGGAGACGTTACTTTGTGCCATCTCTTTCAACGGCATGATCTCCTGTTACAAAGCGCAATTTTGTGCATTCTGAAAATATTCGCCAGATTTTGGCCAATATATCAGGAGAACATGAAGTGGTAAGAGGTATACTAAATTTGAGCTTCAAAGGCATCGAATTAAAGTTGCCAATACGAGGCGCAGGCCTTTCAAGAGGCGTTCGAAAATTCTGCGTCTCTTCGTTAAACAGTCACTGTCTCGAAACATCTGCGCCAGTCCTCGCTCATTGATTTGCTCTCTGGAGACGTTACTTTGTGCCATCTCTTTCGATGGCATGTTCTTCTGTTACAAAGCGCAATTTTGTGCATTCTGAAAATATTCGTCAGATTTTGTCCAATATATCAGGAGAACATGAAGTGGAATGAGGTATACTAAATTTCGGCTTCAAAGGCATCGCCTTAAAGTTGCAAATAAGAGGCGCAGGCCTTTCAAGAGGCGTTCGAAAATTCTGCGTCTCTTCGTTAAACAGTCACTGTCTCGAAACATCTGCGCCAGTCCTCGCTCATTGATTTGCTCTCTGGAGACGTTACTTTGTGCCATCTCTTTCGATGGCATGTTCTTCTGTTACAAAGCGCAATTTTGTGCATTCTGAAAATATTCGTCAGATTTTGTCCAATATATCAGGAGAACATGAAGTGGAATGAGGTATACTAAATTTCGGCTTCAAAGGCATCGCCTTAAAGTTGCAAATAAGAGGCGCAGGCCTTTCAATAGGCGTTCGAAAATTCTGCGTCTCTTCGTTAACCAGTCACTGTCTCGAAACACCTGCGCCACTTCTCGCTCTTTGATTTGCTCTCCGGAGACGTTACTTTGTGCCATGCCTTTCGACGGCATGTTCTCCTGTTACAAAGCGTAATTTTGTGCGTTCTGAATATATTCACCAGTTTTTGGCCAATATATCAGGAGAACATGAAGTGGAAATAGGTATACTAAATTTCAGCTTCAAAGGCATCGCCTTAAAGTTGGAAATAAGAGGCGGAGGCCTTTCAAGAGGCGTTCGAAAATTCTGCGTCTCTTCGTTAAACAGTCACTGCCTCGAAACATCTGCGCCAGTCCTCGCTCTTTGATTTGCTCTCCGGAGACGTTACTTTGTGCCATCTCTTTCAACGGCATGATCTCCTGTTACAAAGCCCAATTTTGTGCATTCTGAAAATTATCGCCAAACTTTGGCCAATGTATCATGAGAACATGAAGTGGAAAGAGGTATACTAAATTTCAGCTTCAAATGCATCGCCTTAAAGTTGCTAATAAGAGGCGCAAGCCTTTTAAGAGGCGTTCGAAAATTCTGCGTCTCTTCGTTAAGCAGTCACTGTCTCGAAATATCTGTGCCACTCCTCGCTCTTAGATTTGCTCTCCGGAGACGTTACTTTGTGCCATCTCCTTCGACGGCATGTTCTCCTGTTACAAAGCGCAATTTTGTGCGTTCTAAATATATTCACCAGATTTTGGCCAATATATCAGGAGAACATGAAGTGGAAAGGGGTATACTAAATTTCGGCTTCAAAGGCATCGCCTTAAAGTTGCTAATAAGAGGCGCAGGCCTTTCAAGAGGCGTTCGAAAATTCTGCGTCTCTTCGTTAACCAGTCACTGTCTCGAAACATCTGCGCCATTTCTCGCTCATTGATTTGCTCTCCGGAGACGTTACTTTGTGCCATTTCTTTCGACGGCATGTTCTTCTGATATAAAGCGCAATTTTGTGCATTCTCGAAATTTTCGCCTGATTTTGGCCAATATATCATGAGAACATGAAGTGTAAAGAGGTAAACTAAATTTCGGATTCAAAGGCATCGCCTTAAAGTTGCTAATAAGAGGCGCAGGCCTTTCAAGACGCGTTCGAAAATTCTGCGTCTCTTCGTTAAACAGTCACTGCCTCGAAACATCTGCGCCACTTCTCGCTCATTGATTTGCTCTCCGGAGACGTTACTTTGTGCCATCTCTTTCGACGGCATGTTCTCCTGTTACAAAGCGCAGTTTTGTGCATTCTGAAAATATTCGCCAGATTTTGCCCAATATATCAGGAGAACATGAAGTGGAAAGAGGTATACTAAATTTCGGCTTCAAAGGCATCGCCTTAAAGTTGCCAATACGAGGCGCAGGCCTTTCAAGAGGCGTTCGAAAATTCTGCGTCTCTTCGTTAAACAGTCACTGCCTCGAAACATCTGCGCCAGTCCTCGCTCTTTGATTTGCTCTCCGGAGACGTTACTTTGTGCCATCTCTTTCAACGGCATGATCTCCTGTTACAAAGCGCAATTTTGTGCATTCTGAAAATATTCGCCAGATTTTGGCCAATATATCAGGAGAACATGAAGTGGTAAGAGGTATACTAAATTTGAGCTTCAAAGGCATCGCCTTAAAGTTGCCAATACGAGGCGCAGGCCTTTCAAGAGGCGTTCGAAAATTCTGCGTCTCTTCGTTAACCAGTCACTGCCTCGAAACATCTGCGCCAGTCCTCGCTCTTTGATTTGCTCTCCGGAGACGTTACTTTGTGCCATCTCTTTCAACGGCATGATCTCCTGTTACAAAGCCCAATTTTGTGCATTCTGAAAATTATCGCCAAACTTTGGCCAATGTATCATGAGAACATGAAGTGGAAAGAGGTATACTAAATTTCAGCTTCAAATGCATCGCCTTAAAGTTGCTAATAAGAGGCGCAAGCCTTTTAAGAGGCGTTCGAAAATTCTGCGTCTCTTCGTTAAGCAGTCACTGTCTCGAAATATCTGTGCCACTCCTCGCTCTTAGATTTGCTCTCCGGAGACGTTACTTTGTGCCATCTCCTTCGACGGCATGTTCTCCTGTTACAAAGCGCAATTTTGTGCGTTCTAAATATATTCACCAGATTTTGGCCAATATATCAGGAGAACATGAAGTGGAAAGGGGTATACTAAATTTCGGCTTCAAAGGCATCGCCTTAAAGTTGCTAATAAGAGGCGCAGGCCTTTCAAGAGGCGTTCGAAAATTCTGCGTCTCTTCGTTAACCAGTCACTGCCTCGAAACATCTGCGCCACTTCTCGCTCATTGATTTGCTCTCCGGAGACGTTACTTTGTGCCATCTCTTTCGACGGCATGTTCTCCTGTTACAAAGCGCAGTTTTGTGCATTCTGAAAATATTCGCCAGATTTTGCCCAATATATCAGGAGAACATGAAGTGGAAAGAGGTATACTAAATTTCGGCTTCAAAGGCATCGCCTTAAAGTTGCCAATACGAGGCGCAGGCCTTTCAAGAGGCGTTCGAAAATTCTGCGTCTCTTCGTTAAACAGTCACTGCCTCGAAACATCTGCGCCAGTCCTCGCTCTTTGATTTGCTCTCCGGAGACGTTACTTTGTGCCATCTCTTTCAACGGCATGATCTCCTGTTACAAAGCGCAATTTTGTGCATTCTGAAAATATTCGCCAGATTTTGGCCAATATATCAGGAGAACATGAAGTGGTAAGAGGTATACTAAATTTGAGCTTCAAAGGCATCGCCTTAAAGTTGCCAATACGAGGCGCAGGCCTTTCAAGAGGCGTTCGAAAATTCTGCGTCTCTTCGTTAAACAGTCACTGTCTCGAAACATCTGCGCCAGTCCTCGCTCATTGATTTGCTCTCTGGAGACGTTACTTTGTGCCATCTCTTTCGATGGCATGTTCTTCTGTTACAAAGCGCAATTTTGTGCATTCTGAAAATATTCGTCAGATTTTGTCCAATATATCAGGAGAACATGAAGTGGAATGAGGTATACTAAATTTCGGCTTCAAAGGCATCGCCTTAAAGTTGCAAATAAGAGGCGCAGGCCTTTCAAGAGGCGTTCGAAAATTCTGCGTCTCTTCGTTAAACAGTCACTGTCTCGAAACATCTGCGCCACTTCTCGCTCATTGATTTGCTCTCTGGAGACGTTACTTTGTGCCATCTCTTTCGATGGCATGTTCTCCTGTTACAAAGCGCAATTTTGTGCATTTTCGAAATTTTCGCCTGATTTTGGCCAATATATCATGAGAACATGAAGTGGAAAGAGGTATACTAAATTTCGGCTTCAAAGGCATCGCCTTAAAGTTGCTAATAAGAGGCGCAGGCCTTTCAATAGGCGTTCGAAAATTCTGCGTCTCTTCGTTAACCAGTCACTGTCTCGAAACATCTGCGCCACTTCTCGCTCTTTGATTTGCTCTCCGGAGACGTTACGTTGTGCCATCTCTTTCGACGGCATGTTCTCCTGTTACAAAGCGCAATTTTGTGCGTTCTGAATATATTCACCAGTTTTTGGCCAATATATCAGGAGAACATGAAGTGGAAATAGGTATACTAAATTTCAGCTTCAAAGGCATCGCCTTAAAGTTGCTAAT
>NW_027485201.1:0-48138 GCF_050908995.1 Andrena cerasifolii | reverse complement strand
CAATATCGGTTTTTCAATATTTGTTCTCCAATATCGGTTTTTGAATATCGATTCTAATATCGGATTCAATATCGGTTTTTCAATATCAGTTTTTCAATATTTGTTTTTCAATATCGGTTTTTGAATATTTGTTCTCCAATATCGGTTTTTCAATATCGGTTCTAATATCGGATTCAATATAGGTTTTTCAATATCGGTTCTAATATCGGATTCAATATCGGTTTTTCAATATCGGTTTTTCAATATCGGTTCTAATATCGGATTCAATATCGTTTTTGCAATATCAGTTTTTCGATATAGGTTTTTCAATATCGGTTTTTCAATATCGGTTCTAATATCGGATTCAATATCGGTTTTTCAATATCGGTTTTGCAATATCAGTTTTTCGATATAGGTTTTTCAATATCGGTTTTTCAATATCGGTTCTAATATCGGTTTCAATATCGGTTTTTCAATACGGTTTTTCAATATCGGTTTTTCAATATTTGTTCTCCAATATCGGTTTTTGAATATCGATTCTAATATCGGATTCAATATCGGTTTTTCAATATCAGTTTTTCAATATTTGTTTTTCAATATCGGTTTTTGAATATTTGTTCTCCAATATCGGTTTTTCAATATCGGTTCTAATATCGGATTCAATATAGGTTTTTCAATATCGGTTCTAATATCGGATTCAATATCGGTTTTTCAATATCGGTTTTTCAATATCGGTTCTAATATCGGATTCAATATCGGTTTTTCAATATCGGTTCTAATATCGGTTTCAATATCGGTTTTTCAATACGGTTTTTCAATATCGGTTTTTCAATATCAGTTTTTCAATATTTGTTCTCCAATATCGGTTTTTCAATATCGGTTCTAATATCGGATTCAATATCGGTTTTTCAATATCGGTTCTAATATCGGATTCAATATCGGTTTTGCAATATCAGTTTTTCGATATAGGTTTTTCAATATCGGTTTTTCAATATCGGTTCTAATATCGGTTTCAATATCGGTTTTTCAATACGGTTTTTCAATATCGGTTTTTCAATATCAGTTTTTCAATATTTGTTCTCCAATATCGGTTTTTCAATATCGGTTCTAATATCGGATTCAATATAGGTTTTTCAATATCGGTTCTAATATCGGATTCAATATCGGTTTTTCAATATCGGTTTTTCAATATCGGTTCTAATATCGGATTCAATATCGTTTTTGCAATATCAGTTTTTCGATATAGGTTTTTCAATATCGGTTTTTCAATATTGGTTCTAATATCGGTTTCAATATCGGTTTTTCAATACGGTTTTTCAATATCGGTTTTTCAATATCAGTTTTTCAATATTTGTTCTCCAATATCGGTTTTTGAATATCGGTTCTAATATCGGATTCAATATCGGTTCTTCAATATCGGTTTTTCAATATCGGTTTTTCAATATCAGTTTTTCGATATCAGTTTTTCAATATTTGCTTTACAATATCGGTTTTTCAATATCGGTTCTAATATCGGAATCAATATCGGTTTTTCAATATCGGTTCTAATATCGGTTTCAATATCGGTTTTTCAATATCGGTTTTTCAATATCAGTTTTTCGATATCAGTTTTTCAATATTTGTTCTCCAATATCGGTTTTTGAATATCGGTTCTAATATCGGATTCAATATCGGGTTTTCAATATCGGTTTTTCAATATCAGTTTTTCGATATCAGTTTTTCAATATTTGTTTTTCAATATTAGTTTTTCAATATTTGGTTTTCAATATCGGTTTTTGAATATCGGTTCAATATCGGTTTTTCAATATCAGTTTTTCAATATTTGTTCTCCAATATCGGTTTTTGAATATCGGTTCTAATTTCGGATTCAATATCGGATTCAATATCGGTTTTTTCAATATCGGTTTTTCAATATCAGTTTTTCGATATCAGTTTTTCAATATTTGTTTTTCAATATCGGTTTTTCAATATTTGTTCTCCAATATCGGTTTTTGAATATCGGTTCTAATATCGGATTCAATATCGGTTTTTCAATATCAGTTTTTCAATATTTGTTTTTCAATATCGGTTTTTGAATATTTGTTCTCCAATATCGGTTTTTCAATATCGGTTCTAATATCGGATTCAATATCGGTTTTTCAATATCGGTTTTTCAATATCGGTTCTAATATCGGAATCAATATCGGTTTTTCAATATCGGTTCTAATATCGGATTCAATATAGGTTTTTCAATATCGGTTCTAATATCGGATTCAATATCGGTTTTTCAATATCGGTTATTCAATATCGGTTCTAATATCGGATTCAATATCGGTTTTTCAATATCGGTTTTGCAATATCAGTTTTTCGATATCAGTTTTTCAATATCGGTTTTTCAATATTTGTTCTCCAATATCGGTTTTTGAATATCGATTCTAATATCGGATTCAATATCGGTTTTTCAATATCAGTTTTTCAATATTTGTTTTTCAATATCGGTTTTTGAATATTTGTTCTCCAATATCGGTTTTTCAATATCGGTTCTAATATCGGATTCAATATAGGTTTTTCAATATCGGTTCTAATATCGGATTCAATATCGGTTTTTCAATATCGGTTTTTCAATATCGGTTCTAATATCGGATTCAATATCGTTTTTGCAATATCAGTTTTTCGATATAGGTTTTTCAATATCGGTTTTTCAATATCGGTTCTAATATCGGATTCAATATCGGTTTTTCAATATCGGTTTTGCAATATCAGTTTTTCGATATAGGTTTTTCAATATCGGTTTTTCAATATCGGTTCTAATATCGGTTTCAATATCGGTTTTTCAATACGGTTTTTCAATATCGGTTTTTCAATATCAGTTTTTCAATATTTGTTCTCCAATATCGGTTTTTCAATATCGGTTCTAATATCGGATTCAATATCGGTTTTTCAATATCGGTTCTAATATCGGATTCAATATCGGTTTTGCAATATCAGTTTTTCGATATAGGTTTTTCAATATTGGTTTTTCAATATCGGTTTTTCAATATCAGTTTTTCAATATGTGTTCTCCAATATCGGTTTTTGAATATCGGTTTTTCAATATCAGTTTTTCAATATTTGTTCTCCAATATCGGTTTTTGAATATCGGTTCTAATATCGGATTCAATATCGGTTTTTCAATATCAGTTTTTCGATATCAGATTTTCAATATTTGTTTTTCAATATCGGTTTTTCAATATCGGTTTTTCAATATCAGTTTTTCGATATCAGTTTTTCAATATTTGTTTTTCAATATCGGTTTTTCAATATCGGTTCTAATATCGGATTCAATATCGGTTTTTCAATATCGGTTTTTCAATATCGGTTTTTCAATATCAGTTTTTCGATATCAGTTTTTCAATATTTGCTTTACAATATCGGTTTTTCAATATCGGTTCTAATATCGGAATCAATATCGGTTTTTCAATATCGGTTCTAATATCGGATTCAATATCGGTTTTTCAATATCGGTTTTTCAATATCAGTTTTTCGATATCAGTTTTTCAATATTTGTTCTCCAATATCGGTTTTTGAATATCGGTTCTAATATCGGATTCAATATCGGGTTTTCAATATCGGTTTTTCAATATCAGTTTTTCGATATCAGTTTTTCAATATTTGTTTTTCAATATTATTTTTTCAATATTTGGTTTTCAATATCGGTTTTTGAATATCGGTTCTAATATCGGATTCAATATCGGTTTTTCAATATCAGTTTTTCAATATTTGTTTTTCAATATCGGTTTTTGAATATTTGTTCTCCAATATCGGTTTTTCAATATCGGTTCTAATATCGGATTCAATATCGGTTTTTCAATATCGGTTTTTCAATATCGGTTCTAATATCGGAATCAATATCGGTTTTTCAATATCGGTTCTAATATCGGATTCAATATAGGTTTTTCAATATCGGTTCTAATATCGGATTCAATATCGGTTTTTCAATATCGGTTATTCAATATCGGTTCTAATATCGGATTCAATATCGGTTTTTCAATATCGGTTTTGCAATATCAGTTTTTCGATATCAGTTTTTCAATATCGGTTTTTCAATATTTGTTCTCCAATATCGGTTTTTGAATATCGATTCTAATATCGGTTTCAATATCGGTTTTTCAATATCAGTTTTTCAATATTTGTTTTTCAATATCGGTTTTTGAATATTTGTTCTCCAATATCGGTTTTTCAATATCGGTTCTAATATCGGATTCAATATAGGTTTTTCAATATCGGTTCTAATATCGGATTCAATATCGGTTTTTCAATATCGGTTTTTCAATATCGGTTCTAATATCGGATTCAATATCGTTTTTGCAATATCAGTTTTTCGATATAGGTTTTTCAATATCGGTTTTTCAATATCGGTTCTAATATCGGATTCAATATCGGTTTTTCAATATCGGTTTTGCAATATCAGTTTTTCGATATAGGTTTTTCAATATCGGTTTTACAATATCGGTTCTAATATCGGTTTCAATATCGGTTTTTCAATACGGTTTTTCAATATCGGTTTTTCAATATTTGTTCTCCAATATCGGTTTTTCAATATCGGTTCTAATATCGGATTCAATATCGGTTTTTCAATATCGGTTCTAATATCGGATTCAATATCGGTTTTGCAATATCAGTTTTTCGATATAGGTTTTTCAATATTGGTTTTTCAATATCGGTTTTTCAATATCAGTTTTTCAATATGTGTTCTCCAATATCGGTTTTTGAATATCGGTTTTTCAATATCAGTTTTTCAATATTTGTTCTCCAATATCGGTTTTTGAATATCGGTTCTAATATCGGATTCAATATCGGTTTTTCAATATCAGTTTTTCGATATCAGATTTTCAATATTTGTTTTTCAATATCGGTTTTTCAATATCGGTTTTTCAATATCAGTTTTTCGATATCAGTTTTTCAATATTTGTTTTTCAATATCGGTTTTTCAATATCGGTTCTAATATCGGATTCAATATCGGTTTTTCAATATCGGTTTTTCAATATCGGTTTTTCAATATCAGTTTTTCGATATCAGTTTTTCAATATTTGCTTTACAATATCGGTTTTTCAATATCGGTTCTAATATCGGAATCAATATCGGTTTTTCAATATCGGTTCTAATATCGGATTCAATATCGGTTTTTCAATATCGGTTTTTCAATATCAGTTTTTCGATATCAGTTTTTCAATATTTGTTCTCCAATATCGGTTTTTGAATATCGGTTCTAATATCGGATTCAATATCGGGTTTTCAATATCGGTTTTTCAATATCAGTTTTTCGATATCAGTTTTTCAATATTTGTTTTTCAATATTATTTTTTCAATATTTGGTTTTCAATATCGGTTTTTGAATATCGGTTCAATATCGGTTTTTCAATATCAGTTTTTCAATATTTGTTCTCCAATATCGGTTTTTGAATATCGGTTCTAATTTCGGATTCAATATCGGATTCAATATCGGTTTTTCAATATCGGTTTTTCAATATCAGTTTTTCGATATCATTTTTTCAATATTTGTTTTTCAATATCGGTTTTTCAATATTTGTTCTCCAATATCGGTTTTTGAATATCGGTTCTAATATCGGATTCAATATCGGTTTTTCAATATCAGTTTTTCAATATTTGTTTTTCAATATCGGTTTTTGAATATTTGTTCTCCAATATCGGTTTTTCAATATCGGTTCTAATATCGGATTCAATATAGGTTTTTCAATATCGGTTCTAATATCGGATTCAATATCGGTTTTTCAATATCGGTTTTTCAATATCGGTTCTAATATCGGATTCATATCGGTTTTTCAATATCGGTTCTAATATCGGATTCAATATCGGTTTTGCAATATCAGTTTTTCGATATAGGTTTTTCAATATCGGTTTTTCAATATCAGTTTTTCGATATCAGTTTTTCAATATTTGTTTTTCAATGTCGGTTTTTGAATATCGGTTCTAATATCGGTTTCAATATCGGTTTTTCAATACGGTTTTTCAATATCGGTTTTTCAATATCAGTTTTTCAATATTTGTTTTTCAATGTCGGTTTTTGAATATCGGTTCTAATATCGGTTTCAATATCGGTTTTTCAATACGGTTTTTCAATATCGGTTTTTCAATATCAGTTTTTCAATATTTGTTCTCCAATATCGGATTTTGAATATCGGTTCTAACATCGGATTCAATATCGGTTTTTCAATGTCGGTTTTTGAATATCGGTTCTAATATCGGATTCAATATCGGTTTTTCAATATCAGTTTTTCAATATTTGTTTTTCAATATCGGTTTTTGAATATTTGTTCTCCAATATCGGTTTTTCAATATCGGTTCTAATATCGGATTCAATATAGGTTTTTCAATATCGGTTCTAATATCGGATTCAATATCGGTTTTTCAATATCGGTTTTTCAATATCGGTTCTAATATCGGATTCATATCGGTTTTTCAATATCGGTTCTAATATCGGATTCAATATCGGTTTTTCAATATCAGTTTTTCAATATGTGTTCTCCAATATCGGTTTTTGAATATCGGTTTTTCAATATCAGTTTTTCAATATTTGTTCTCCAATATCGGTTTTTGAATATCGGTTCTAATATCGGATTCAATATCGGTTATTCAATATCAGTTTTTCGATATCAGATTTTCAATATTTGTTTTTCAATATCGGTTTTTCAATATCGGTTTTTCAATATCAGTTTTTCGATATCAGTTTTTCAATATTTGTTTTTCAATATCGGTTTTTCAATATCGGTTCTAATATCGGATTCAATATCGGTTTTTCAATATCGGTTTTTCAATATCGGTTTTTCAATATCAGTTTTTCGATATCAGTTTTTCAATATTTGCTTTACAATATCGGTTTTTCAATATCGGTTCTAATATCGGAATCAATATCGGTTTTTCAATATCGGTTCTAATATCGGATTCAATATCGGTTTTTCAATATCGGTTTTTCAATATCAGTTTTTCGATATCAGTTTTTCAATATTTGTTTTTCAATATCGGTTTTTCAATATTTGTTCTCCAATATCGGTTTTTGAATATCGGTTCTAATATCGGATTCAATATCGGTTTTTCAATATCAGTTTTTCAATATTTGTTTTTCAATATCGGTTTTTGAATATTTGTTCTCCAATATCGGTTTTTCAATATCGGTTTTAATATCGGATTCAATATAGGTTTTTCAATATCGGTTCTAATATCGGATTCAATATCGGTTTTTCAATATCGGTTATTCAATATCGGTTCTAATATCGGATTCAATATCGGTTTTTCAATATCGGTTTTGCAATATCAGTTTTTCGATATCAGTTTTTCAATATCGGTTTTTCAATATTTGTTCTCCAATATCGGTTTTTGAATATCGATTCTAATATCGGATTCAATATCGGTTTTTCAATATCAGTTTTTCAATATTTGTTTTTCAATATCGGTTTTTGAATATTTGTTCTCCAATATCGGTTTTTCAATATCGGTTCTAATATCGGATTCAATATAGGTTTTTCAATATCGGTTCTAATATCGGATTCAATATCGGTTTTTCAATATCGGTTTTTCAATATCGGTTCTAATATCGGATTCAATATCGTTTTTGCAATATCAGTTTTTCGATATAGGTTTTTCAATATCGGTTTTTCAATATCGGTTCTAATATCGGATTCAATATCGGTTTTTCAATACGGTTTTTCAATATCGGTTTTTCAATATCAGTTTTTCAATATTTGTTCTCCAATATCGGTTTTTGAATATCGGTTCTAATATCGGATTCAATATCGGTTTTTCAATATCGGTTTTTCAATATCAGTTTTTCAATATGTGTTCTCCAATATCGGTTTTTGAATATCGGTTTTTCAATATCAGTTTTTCAATATTTGTTCTCCAATATCGGTTTTTGAATATCGGTTCTAATATCGGATTCAATATCGGTTTTTCAATATCAGTTTTTCGATATCAGATTTTCAATATTTGTTTTTCAATATCGGTTTTTCAATATTTGTTCTCCAATATCGGTTTTTGAATATCGGTTCTAATATCGGATTCAATATCGGTTTTTCAATATCAGTTTTTCAATATTTGTTTTTCAATATCGGTTTTTGAATATTTGTTCTCCAATATCGGTTTTTCAATATCGGTTCTAATATCGGATTCAATATCGGTTTTTCAATATCGGTTTTTCAATATCGGTTCTAATATCGGATTCAATATCGTTTTTGCAATATCAGTTTTTCGATATAGGTTTTTCAATATCGGTTTTTCAATATCGGTTTTTCAATATCGGTTCTAATATCGGATTCAATATCGTTTTTGCAATATCAGTTTTTCGATATAGGTTTTTCAATATCGGTTTTTCAATATCGGTTCTAATATCGGATTCAATATCGGTTTTTCAATACGGTTTTTCAATATCGGTTTTTCAATATCAGTTTTTCAATATTTGTTCTCCAATATCGGTTTTTCAATATCGGTTCTAATATCGGATTCAATATCGGTTTTTCAATACGGTTTTTCAATATCGGTTTTTCAATATCAGTTTTTCAATATTTGTTCTCCAATATCGGTTTTTGAATATCGGTTCTAATATCGGATTCAATATCGTTTTTGCAATATCAGTTTTTCGATATAGGTTTTTCAATATCGGTTTTTCAATATCGGTTCTAATATCGGATTCAATATCGGTTTTTCAATACGGTTTTTCAATATCGGTTTTTCAATATCAGTTTTTCAATATTTGTTCTCCAATATCGGTTTTTGAATATCGGTTCTAATATCGGATTCAATATCGGTTTTTCAATATCGGTTTTTCAATATCAGTTTTTCAATATGTGTTCTCCAATATCGGTTTTTGAATATCGGTTTTTCAATATCAGTTTTTCAATATTTGTTCTCCAATATCGGTTTTTGAATATCGGTTCTAATATCGGATTCAATATCGGTTTTTCAATATCAGTTTTTCGATATCAGATTTTCAATATTTGTTTTTCAATATCGGTTTTTCAATATTTGTTCTCCAATATCGGTTTTTGAATATCGGTTCTAATATCGGATTCAATATCGGTTTTTCAATATCAGTTTTTCGATATCAGTTTTTCAATATTTGCTTTACAATATCGATTTTTCAATATCGGTTCTAATATCGGAATCAATATCGGTTTTTCAATATCGGTTCTAATATCGGATTCAATATCGGTTTCTCAATATCGGTTTTTCAATATCAGTTTTTCGATATCAGTTTTTCAATATTTGTTTTTCAATATCGGTTTTTCAATATTTGTTCTCCAATATCGGTTTTTGAATATCGGTTCTAATATCGGATTCAATATCGGTTTTTCAATATCAGTTTTTCAATATTTGTTTTTCAATATCGGTTTTTGAATATTTGTTCTCCAATATCGGTTTTTCAATATCGGTTCTAATATCGGATTCAATATCGGTTTTTCAATATCGGTTTTTCAATATCGGTTCTAATATCGGATTCAATATCGGTTTTTCAATATCGGTTTTGCAATATCAGTTTTTCGATATCAGTTTTTCAATATTTGGTTTTCAATATCGGTTTTTCAATATCGGTTCTAATATCGGTTT
Source organism: Andrena cerasifolii (assembly GCF_050908995.1). Taxonomy (NCBI): domain Eukaryota; kingdom Metazoa; phylum Arthropoda; class Insecta; order Hymenoptera; family Andrenidae; genus Andrena; species Andrena cerasifolii. Next base: position 38,579 of record NW_027485201.1, on the reverse strand, counting down.
CAATATCGTTTTTTCAATATCGGTTTTTCAATATCAGTTTTTCGATATCAGTTTTTCAATATTTGTTTTTCAATATCGGTTTTTCAATATCGGTTCTAATATCGGTTTCAATATCGGTTTTTCAATATCAGTTTTTCGATATAGGTTTTTCAATAACGGTTTTTCAATATCGGTTTTTCAATATCAGTTTTTCAATATCGGTTTTTCAATATCGGTTCTAATATCGGTTTCAATATCGGTTTTTCAATATCGGTTTTTCAATATCGGTTTCAATATCGGTTTTTCAATATCGGTTTTTCAATATCGGTTTTTCAATATCGGTTTTTCAATATCAGTTTTTCAATATCGGTTCTAATATCGGTTTCAATATCGGTTTTTCAATATCGGTTTTTCAATATCAGTTTTTCGATATCAGTTTTTCAATATTTGTTTTTCAATATCGGTTCTAATATCGGATTCAACATCGGTTTTTCAATATCGGTTCTAATATCGGATTCAATATCGGTTCTAATATCGGATTCAATACCGGTTTTTCAATATCGGTTTTTCAATATCAGTTTTTCGATATCAGTTCTTCAATATTTGTTCTCCAATATCGGTTTTTGAATATCGGTTCTAATATCGGATTCAATATCGGTTCTAATATCGGATTCAATACCGGTTTTTCAATATCGGTTTTTCAATATCAGTTTTTCGATATCAGTTCTTCAATATTTGTTCTCCAATATCGGTTTTTGAATATCAGTTCTAATATCGGATTCAATATCGGTTTTTCAATATCGGTTTTTCAATATCGGTTTCAATATCGGTTTTTCAATATCGGTTTTTCAATATCGGTTTTTCAATATCGGTTTTTCAATATCAGTTTTTCAATATCGGTTCTAATATCGGTTTCAATATCGGTTTTTCAATATCGGTTTTTCAATATCAGTTTTTCGATATCAGTTTTTCAATATTTGTTTTTCAATATCGGTTCTAATATCGGATTCAACATCGGTTTTTCAATATCGGTTCTAATATCGGATTCAATATCGGTTTTTCAATATCGGTTCTAATATCGGATTCAATACCGGTTTTTCAATACGGTTTTTCAATATCGGTTTTTCAATATCAGTTTTTCAATATTTGTTCTCCAATATCGGTTTTTGAATATCGGTTTTTCAATATCAGTTTTTCAATATTTGTTCTCCAATATCGGTTTTTGAATATCGGTTCTAATATCGGATTCAATATCGGTTATTCAATATCAGTTTTTCGATATCAGATTTTCAATATTTGTTTTTCAATATCGGTTTTTCAATATCGGTTTTTCAATATCAGTTTTTCGATATCAGTTTTTCAATATTTGTTTTTCAATATCGGTTTTTCAATATCGGTTCTAATATCGGATTCAATATCGGTTTTTCAATATCGGTTTTTCAATATCGGTTTTTCAATATCAGTTTTTCGATATCAGTTTTTCAATATTTGCTTTACAATATCGGTTTTTCAATATCGGTTCTAATATCGGAATCAATATCGGTTTTTCAATATCGGTTCTAATATCGGATTCAATATCGGTTTTTCAATATCGGTTTTTCAATATCAGTTTTTCGATATCAGTTTTTCAATATTTGTTTTTCAATATCGGTTTTTCAATATTTGTTCTCCAATATCGGTTTTTGAATATCGGTTCTAATATCGGATTCAATATCGGTTTTTCAATATCAGTTTTTCAATATTTGTTTTTCAATATCGGTTTTTGAATATTTGTTCTCCAATATCGGTTTTTCAATATCGGTTCTAATATCGGATTCAATATAGGTTTTTCAATATCGGTTCTAATATCGGATTCAATATCGGTTTTTCAATATCGGTTCTAATATCGGTTCTAATATCGGATTCAATATCGGTTTTTCAATATCGGTTTTGCAAAATCAGTTTTTCGATATAGGTTTTTCAATATCGGTTTTTCAATATCGGTTCTAATATCGGATTCAATATCGGTTTTTCAATACGGTTTTTCAATATCGGTTTTTCAATATCAGTTTTTCAATATTTGTTCTCCAATATCGGTTTTTGAATATCGGTTCTAATATCGGATTCAATATCGGTTTTTCAATATCGGTTTTTCAATATCAGTTTTTCAATATGTGTTCTCCAATATCGGTTTTTGAATATCGGTTTTTCAATATCAGTTTTTCAATATTTGTTCTCCAATATCGGTTTTTGAATATCGGTTCTAATATCGGATTCAATATCGGTTTTTCAATATCAGTTTTTCGATATCAGATTTTCAATATTTGTTTTTCAATATCGGTTTTTCAATATCGGTTTTTCAATATCAGTTTTTCGATATCAGTTTTTCAATATTTGCTTTACAATATCGGTTTTTCAATATCGGTTCTAATATCGGAATCAATATCGGTTTTTCAATATCGGTTCTAATATCGGATTCAATATCGGTTTCTCAATATCGGTTTTTCAATATCAGTTTTTCGATATCAGTTTTTCAATATTTGTTTTTCAATATCGGTTTTTCAATATTTGTTCTCCAATATCGGTTTTTGAATATCGGTTCTAATATCGGATTCAATATCGGTTTTTCAATATCATTTTTTCAATATTTGTTTTTCAATATCGGTTTTTGAATATTTGTTCTCCAATATCGGTTTTTCAATATCGGTTCTAATATCGGATTCAATATCGGTTTTTCAATATCGGTTTTTCAATATCGGTTCTAATATCGGATTCAATATCGGTTTTTCAATATCGGTTTTGCAATATCAGTTTTTCGATATCAGTTTTTCAATATTTGGTTTTCAATATCGGTTTTTCAATATCGGTTCTAATATCGGTTTCAATATCGTTTTTTCAATATCGGTTTTTCAATATCAGTTTTTCGATATCAGTTTTTCAATATTTGTTTTTCAATATCGGTTTTTCAATATCGGTTCTAATATCGGTTTCAATATCGGTTTTTCAATATTAGTTTATCGATATAGGTTTTTCAATAACGGTTTTTCAATATCGGTTTTTCAATATCAGTTTTTCAATATTTGGTTTTCAATATCGGTTTTTGAATATCGGTTCTAATATCGGTTCAATATCGGTTTTTCAATAACGGTTTTTCAATATCGGTTTTTCAATATCGGTTTTTCAATATCGGTTTCAATATCGGTTTTTCAATATCGGTTTTTCAATATCGGTTTTTCAATATCGGTTTTTCAATATCAGTTTTTCAATATCGGTTCTAATATCGGTTTCAATATCGGTTTTTCAATATCGGTTTTTCAATATCAGTTTTTCGATATCAGTTTTTCAATATTTGTTTTTCAATATCGGTTCTAATATCGGATTCAACATCGGTTTTTCAATATCGGTTCTAATATCGGATTCAACATCGGTTTTTCAATATCGGTTCTAATATCGGATTCAATATCGGTTCTAATATCGGATTCAATACCGGTTTTTCAATATCGGTTTTTCAATATCAGTTTTTCGATATCAGTTCTTCAATATTTGTTCTCCAATATCGGTTTTTGAATATCGGTTCTAATATCGGATTCAATATCGGTTTTTCAATATCGGTTCTAATATCGGATTCAATACCGGTTTTTCAATATCGGTTTTTCAATATCAGTTTTTCGATATCAGTTTTTCAATATTTGTTTTTCAATATCGGTTCTAATATCGGATTCAACATCGGTTTTTCAATATCGGTTCTAATATCGGATTCAATATCGGTTTTTCAATATCGGTTCTAATATCGGATTCAATACCGGTTTTTCAATACGGTTTTTCAATATCGGTTTTTCAATATCAGTTTTTCAATATTTGTTCTCCAATATCGTTTTTTGAATATCGGTTCTAATATCGGATTCAATATCAGTTTTTCGATATCAGTTTTTCAATATTTGTTTTTCAATATCGGTTTTTCAATATTTGTTCTCCAATATCGGTTTTTGAATATCGGTTCTAATATCGGATTCAATATCGGTTTTTCAATATCAGTTTTTCAATATTTGTTTTTCAATATCGGTTTTTGAATATTTGTTCTCCAATATCGGTTTTTCAATATCGGTTCTAATATCGGATTCAATATAGGTTTTTCAATATCGGTTCTAATATCGGATTCAATATCGGTTTTTCAATATCGGTTCTAATATCGGATTCAATATCGGTTTTTCAATATCGGTTTTGCAATATCAGTTTTTCGATATCAGTTTTTCAATATCGGTTTTTCAATATTTGTTCTCCAATATCGGTTTTTGAATATCGATTCTAATATCGGATTCAATATCGGTTTTTCAATATCAGTTTTTCAATATTTGTTTTTCAATATCGGTTTTTGAATATTTGTTCTCCAATATCGGTTTTTCAATATCGGTTCTAATATCGGATTCAATATAGGTTTTTCAATATCGGTTCTAATATCGGATTCAATATCGGTTTTTCAATATCGGTTTTTCAATATCGGTTCTAATATCGGATTCAATATCGGTTTTTCAATATCGGTTTTGCAATATCAGTTTTTCGATATAGGTTTTTCAATATCGGTTTTTCAATATCGGTTCTAATATCGGATTCAATATCGGTTTTTCAATACGGTTTTTCAATATCGGTTTTTCAATATCAGTTTTTCAATATTTGTTCTCCAATATCGGTTTTTGAATATCGGTTCTAATATCGGATTCAATATCGGTTTTTCAATATCGGTTTTTCAATATCAGTTTTTCAATATGTGTTCTCCAATATCGGTTTTTGAATATCGGTTTTTCAATATCAGTTTTTCAATATTTGTTCTCCAATATCGGTTTTTGAATATCGGTTCTAATATCGGATTCAATATCGGTTTTTCAATATCAGTTTTTCGATATCAGATTTTCAATATTTGTTTTTCAATATCGGTTTTTCAATATCGGTTTTTCAATATCAGTTTTTCGATATCAGTTTTTCAATATTTGCTTTACAATATCGGTTTTTCAATATCGGTTCTAATATCGGAATCAATATCGGTTTTTCAATATCGGTTCTAATATCGGATTCAATATCGGTTTCTCAATATCGGTTTTTCAATATCAGTTTTTCGATATCAGTTTTTCAATATTTGTTTTTCAATATCGGTTTTTCAATATTTGTTCTCCAATATCGGTTTTTGAATATCGGTTCTAATATCGGATTCAATATCGGTTTTTCAATATCATTTTTTCAATATTTGTTTTTCAATATCGGTTTTTGAATATTTGTTCTCCAATATCGGTTTTTCAATATCGGTTCTAATATCGGATTCAATATCGGTTTTTCAATATCGGTTATTCAATATCGGTTCTAATATCGGATTCAATATCGGTTTTTCAATATCGGTTTTGCAATATCAGTTTTTCGATATCAGTTTTTCAATATTTGGTTTTCAATATCGGTTTTTCAATATCGGTTCTAATATCGGTTTCAATATCGTTTTTTCAATATCGGTTTTTCAATATCAGTTTTTCGATATCAGTTTTTCAATATTTGTTTTTCAATATCGGTTTTTCAATATCGGTTCTAATATCGGTTTCAATATCGGTTTTTCAATATTAGTTTATCGATATAGGTTTTTCAATAACGGTTTTTCAATATCGGTTTTTCAATATCAGTTTTTCAATATTTGGTTTTCAATATCGGTTTTTGAATATCGGTTCTAATATCGGTTCAATATCGGTTTTTCAATATCAGTTTTTCAATATTTGTTTTTCAATATCGGTTTTTCAATATCGGTTCTAATATCGGTTTCAATATCGGTTTTTCAATATCGGTTTTTCAATATCGGTTTCAATATCGGTTTTTCAATATCGGTTTTTCAATATCGGTTTTTCAATATCGGTTTTTCAATATCAGTTTTTCAATATCGGTTCTAATATCGGTTTCAATATCGGTTTTTCAATATCGGTTTTTCAATATCAGTTTTTCGATATCAGTTTTTCAATATTTGTTTTTCAATATCGGTTCTAATATCGGATTCAACATCGGTTTTTCAATATCGGTTCTAATATCGGATTCAACATCGGTTTTTCAATATCGGTTCTAATATCGGATTCAATATCGGTTCTAATATCGGATTCAATACCGGTTTTTCAATATCGGTTTTTCAATATCAGTTTTTCGATATCAGTTCTTCAATATTTGTTCTCCAATATGGTTTTTGAATATCGGTTCTAATATCGGATTCAATATCGGTTTTTCAATATCGGTTCTAATATCGGATTCAATACCGGTTTTTCAATATCGGTTTTTCAATATCAGTTTTTCGATATCAGTTTTTCAATATTTGTTTTTCAATATCGGTTCTAATATCGGATTCAACATCGGTTTTTCAATATCGGTTCTAATATCGGATTCAATATCGGTTTTTCAATATCGGTTCTAATATCGGATTCAATACCGGTTTTTCAATACGGTTTTTCAATATCGGTTTTTCAATATCAGTTTTTCAATATTTGTTCTCCAATATCGTTTTTTGAATATCGGTTCTAATATCGGATTCAATATCAGTTTTTCGATATCAGTTTTTCAATATTTGTTTTTCAATATCGGTTTTTCAATATTTGTTCTCCAATATCGGTTTTTGAATATCGGTTCTAATATCGGATTCAATATCGGTTTTTCAATATCAGTTTTTCAATATTTGTTTTTCAATATCGGTTTTTGAATATTTGTTCTCCAATATCGGTTTTTCAATATCGGTTCTAATATCGGATTCAATATAGGTTTTTCAATATCGGTTCTAATATCGGAATCAATATCGGTTTTTCAATATCGGTTCTAATATCGGATTCAATATCGGTTTTTCAATATCGGTTTTTCAATATCGGTTTTGCAATATCAGTTTTTCGATATAGGTTTTTCAATATCGGTTTTTCAATATCGGTTCTAATATCGGATTCAATATCGGTTTTTCAATATCAGTTTTCTCGATATCAGTTTTTCAATATTTGGTTTTCAATATCGGTTTTTCAATATCGGTTCTAATATCGGTTTCAATATCGCTTTTTCAATATCGGTTTTTCAATATCGGTTTTTCAATATCGGTTTTTCAATATCGGTTTCAATATCGGTTTTTCAATATCGGTTTTTCAATATCGGTTTTTCAATATCGGTTTTTCAATATCAGTTTTTCAATATCGGTTCTAATATCGGTTTCAATATCGGTTTTTCAATATCGGTTTTTCAATATCAGTTTTTCGATATCAGTTTTTCAATATTTGTTTTTCAATATCGGTTCTAATATCGGATTCAACATCGGTTTTTCAATATCGGTTCTAATATCGGATTCAACATCGGTTTTTCAATATCGGTTCTAATATCGGATTCAATATCGGTTCTAATATCGGATTCAATACCGGTTTTTCAATATCGGTTTTTCAATATCAGTTTTTCGATATCAGTTCTTCAATATTTGTTCTCCAATATCGGTTTTTGAATATCGGTTCTAATATCGGATTCAATATCGGTTTTTCAATATCGGTTCTAATATCGGATTCAATACCGGTTTTTCAATATCGGTTTTTCAATATCAGTTTTTCGATATCAGTTTTTCAATATTTGTTTTTCAATATCGGTTCTAATATCGGATTCAACATCGGTTTTTCAATATCGGTTCTAATATCGGATTCAATATCGGTTTTTCAATATCGGTTCTAATATCGGATTCAATACCGGTTTTTCAATACGGTTTTTCAATATCGGTTTTTCAATATCAGTTTTTCAATATTTGTTCTCCAATATCGTTTTTTGAATATCGGTTCTAATATCGGATTCAATATCAGTTTTTCGATATCAGTTTTTCAATATTTGTTTTTCAATATCGGTTTTTCAATATTTGTTCTCCAATATCGGTTTTTGAATATCGGTTCTAATATCGGATTCAATATCGGTTTTTCAATATCAGTTTTTCAATATTTGTTTTTCAATATCGGTTTTTGAATATTTGTTCTCCAATATCGGTTTTTCAATATCGGTTCTAATATCGGATTCAATATAGGTTTTTCAATATCGGTTCTAATATCGGATTCAATATCGGTTTTTCAATATCGGTTCTAATATCGGATTCAATATCGGTTTTTCAATATCGGTTTTGCAATATCAGTTTTTCGATATCAGTTTTTCAATATCGGTTTTTCAATATTTGTTCTCCAATATCGGTTTTTGAATATCGATTCTAATATCGGATTCAATATCGGTTTTTCAATATCAGTTTTTCAATATTTGTTTTTCAATATCGGTTTTTGAATATTTGTTCTCCAATATCGGTTTTTCAATATCGGTTCTAATATCGGATTCAATATAGGTTTTTCAATATCGGTTCTAATATCGGATTCAATATCGGTTTTTCAATATCGGTTTTTCAATATCGGTTCTAATATCGGATTCAATATCGGTTTTTCAATATCGGTTTTGCAATATCAGTTTTTCGATATAGGTTTTTCAATATCGGTTTTTCAATATCGGTTCTAATATCGGATTCAATATCGGTTTTTCAATACGGTTTTTCAATATCGGTTTTTCAATATCAGTTTTTCAATATTTGTTCTCCAATATCGGTTTTTGAATATCGGTTCTAATATCGGATTCAATATCGGTTTTTCAATATCGGTTTTTCAATATCAGTTTTTCAATATGTGTTCTCCAATATCGGTTTTTGAATATCGGTTTTTCAATATCAGTTTTTCAATATTTGTTCTCCAATATCGGTTTTTGAATATCGGTTCTAATATCGGATTCAATATCGGTTTTTCAATATCAGTTTTTCGATATCAGATTTTCAATATTTGTTTTTCAATATCGGTTTTTCAATATCGGTTTTTCAATATCAGTTTTTCGATATCAGTTTTTCAATATTTGCTTTACAATATCGGTTTTTCAATATCGGTTCTAATATCGGAATCAATATCGGTTTTTCAATATCGGTTCTAATATCGGATTCAATATCGGTTTCTCAATATCGGTTTTTCAATATCAGTTTTTCGATATCAGTTTTTCAATATTTGTTTTTCAATATCGGTTTTTCAATATTTGTTCTCCAATATCGGTTTTTGAATATCGGTTCTAATATCGGATTCAATATCGGTTTTTCAATATCATTTTTTCAATATTTGTTTTTCAATATCGGTTTTTGAATATTTGTTCTCCAATATCGGTTTTTCAATATCGGTTCTAATATCGGATTCAATATCGGTTTTTCAATATCGGTTTTTCAATATCGGTTCTAATATCGGATTCAATATCGGTTTTTCAATATCGGTTTTGCAATATCAGTTTTTCGATATCAGTTTTTCAATATTTGGTTTTCAATATCGGTTTTTCAATATCGGTTCTAATATCGGTTTCAATATCGTTTTTTCAATATCGGTTTTTCAATATCAGTTTTTCGATATCAGTTTTTCAATATTTGTTTTTCAATATCGGTTTTTCAATATCGGTTCTAATATCGGTTTCAATATCGGTTTTTCAATATTAGTTTATCGATATAGGTTTTTCAATAACGGTTTTTCAATATCGGTTTTTCAATATCAGTTTTTCAATATTTGGTTTTCAATATCGGTTTTGAATATCGGTTCTAATATCGGTTCAATATCGGTTTTTCAATATCAGTTTTTCAATATTTGTTTTTCAATATCGGTTTTTCAATATCGGTTCTAATATCGGTTTCAATATCGGTTTTTCAATATCGGTTTTTCAATATCGGTTTCAATATCGGTTTTTCAATATCGGTTTTTCAATATCGGTTTTTCAATATCGGTTTTTCAATATCAGTTTTTCAATATCGGTTCTAATATCGGTTTCAATATCGGTTTTTCAATATCGGTTTTTCAATATCAGTTTTTCGATATCAGTTTTTCAATATTTGTTTTTCAATATCGGTTCTAATATCGGATTCAACATCGGTTTTTCAATATCGGTTCTAATATCGGATTCAACATCGGTTTTTCAATATCGGTTCTAATATCGGATTCAATATCGGTTCTAATATCGGATTCAATACCGGTTTTTCAATATCGGTTTTTCAATATCAGTTTTTCGATATCAGTTCTTCAATATTTGTTCTCCAATATCGGTTTTTGAATATCGGTTCTAATATCGGATTCAATATCGGTTTTTCAATATCGGTTCTAATATCGGATTCAATACCGGTTTTTCAATATCGGTTTTTCAATATCAGTTTTTCGATATCAGTTTTTCAATATTTGTTTTTCAATATCGGTTCTAATATCGGATTCAACATCGGTTTTTCAATATCGGTTCTAATATCGGATTCAATATCGGTTTTTCAATATCGGTTCTAATATCGGATTCAATACCGGTTTTTCAATACGGTTTTTCAATATCGGTTTTTCAATATCAGTTTTTCAATATTTGTTCTCCAATATCGTTTTTTGAATATCGGTTCTAATATCGGATTCAATATCAGTTTTTCGATATCAGTTTTTCAATATTTGTTTTTCAATATCGGTTTTTCAATATTTGTTCTCCAATATCGGTTTTTGAATATCGGTTCTAATATCGGATTCAATATCGGTTTTTCAATATCAGTTTTTCAATATTTGTTTTTCAATATCGGTTTTTGAATATTTGTTCTCCAATATCGGTTTTTCAATATCGGTTCTAATATCGGATTCAATATAGGTTTTTCAATATCGGTTCTAATATCGGAATCAATATCGGTTTTTCAATATCGGTTCTAATATCGGATTCAATATCGGTTTTTCAATATCGGTTTTTCAATATCGGTTTTGCAATATCAGTTTTTCGATATAGGTTTTTCAATATCGGTTTTTCAATATCGGTTCTAATATCGGATTCAATATCGGTTTTTCAATATCAGTTTCTCGATATCAGTTTTTCAATATTTGGTTTTCAATATCGGTTTTTCAATATCGGTTCTAATATCGGTTTCAATATCGCTTTTTCAATATCGCTTTTTCAATATCAGTTTTTCGATATCAGTTTTTCAATATTTGTTTTTCAATATCGGTTTTTCAATATCGGTTCTAATATCGGTTTCAATATCGGTTTTTCAATATCAGTTTTTCGATATAGGTTTTTCAATATCGGTTTTTCAATATCGGTTTTTCAATATCAGTTTTTCAATATTTGTTTTTCAATATCGGTTTTTCAATATCGGTTCTAATACCGGTTTCAATATCGGTTTTTCAATACGGTTTTTCAATATCGGTTTTTCAATATCAGTTTTTCAATATTTGTTCTCCAATATCGGTTTTTGTATATCGGTTCTAATATCGGATTCAATATCGGTTTTTCAATATCAGTGTTTCAATATTTGTTCTCCAATATCGTTTTTTGAATATCGGTTCTAATATCGGATTCAATATCAGTTTTTCGATATCAGTTTTTCAATATTTGTTTTTCAATATCGGTTTTTCAATATCAGTTTTTCGATATCAGTTTTTCAATATTTGTTTTTCAATATCGGTTCTAATATCGGATTCAACATCGGTTTTTCAATATCGGTTCTAATATCGGATTCAATATCGGTTCTAATATCGGATTCAATACCGGTTTTTCAATATCGGTTTTTCAATATCAGTTTTTCGATATCAGTTCTTCAATATTTGTTCTCCAATATCGGTTTTTGAATATCAGTTCTAATATCGGATTCAATATCGGTTTTTCAATATCGGTTCTAATATCGGATTCAATACCGGTTTTTCAATATCGGTTTTTCAATATCAGTTTTTCGATATCAGTTTTTCAATATTTGTTCTCCAATATCGGTTTTTGAATATCGGTTCTAATATCGGATTCAATATCGGTTTTTCAATATCGGTTTTGCAATATCAGTTTTTCGATATAGGTTTTTCTATATCGGTTTTTCAATATCGGTTCTAATATCGGTTTCAATATCGGTTTTTCAATATCAGTTTTTCGATATAGGTTTTTCAATATCGGTTTTTCAATATCGGTTTTTCAATATCAGTTTTTCAATATTTGTTTTTCAATATCGGTTTTTCAATATCGGTTCTAATACCGGTTTCAATATCGGTTTTTCAATACGGTTTTTCAATATCGGTTTTTCAATATCGGTTTTGCAATATCAGTTTTTCGATATAGATTTTTCAATATCGGTTTTTCAATATCGGTTCTAATATCAGATTCAATATCGGTTTTTCAATATCAGTTTTTCGATATAGGTTTTTCAATATCGGTTTTTCAATATCGGTTTTTCAATATCAGTTTTTCAATATTTGTTCTCCAATATCGGTTTTTGTATATCGGTTCTAATATCGGATTCAATATCGGTTTTTCAATATCAGTGTTTCAATATTTGTTCTCCAATATCGTTTTTTGAATATCGGTTCTAATATCGGATTCAATATCAGTTTTTCGATATCAGTTTTTCAATATTTGTTTTTCAATATCGGTTTTTCAATATCAGTTTTTCGATATCAGTTTTTCAATATTTGTTTTTCAATATCGGTTCTAATATCGGATTCAACATCGGTTTTTCAATAACGGTTCTAATATCGGATTCAATATCGGTTCTAATATCGGATTCAATACCGGTTTTTCAATATCGGTTTTTCAATATCAGTTTTTCGATATCAGTTCTTCAATATTTGTTCTCCAATATCGGTTTTTGAATATCAGTTCTAATATCGGATTCAATATCGGTTTTTCAATATCGGTTCTAATATCGAATTCAATACCGGTTTTTCAATATCGGTTTTTCAATATCAGTTTTTCGATATCAGTTTTTCAATATTTGTTCTCCAATATCGGTTTTTGAATATCGGTTCTAATATCGGATTCAATATCGGTTTTTCAATATCGGTTTTGCAATATCAGTTTTTCGATATAGATTTTTCAATATCGGTTTTTCAATATCGGTTCTAATATCGGATTCAATATCGGGTTTTTCAATATCAGTTTTTCGATATAGGTTTTTCAATATCGGTTTTTCAATATCGGTTTTTCAATATCAGTTTTTCAATATTTGTTCTCCAATATCGGTTTTTGTATATCGGTTCTAATATCGGATTCAATATCGGCTTTTCAATATCAGTGTTTCAATATTTGTTCTCCAATATCGGTTTTTGAATATCGGTTCTAATATCGGATTCAATATCGGTTTTTCAATATCGGTTTTGCAATATCAGTTTTTCGATATAGGTTTTTCAATATCGATTTTTCAATATCGGTTTGTCAATATCAGTTTTTCAATATTTGTTTTTCAATATCGGTTTTTCAATATCGGTTCTAATATCGGTTTCAATATCGGTTTTTCAATACGGTTTTTCAATATCGGTTTTTCAATATCAGTTTTTCAATATTTGTTCTCCAATATCGGTTCTAATATCGGATTCAATATCGGTTTTTCAATATCAGTGTTTCAATATTTGTTCTCCAATATCGTTTTTTGAATATCGGTTCTAATATCGGATTCAATATCAGTTTTTCGATATAGGTTTTTCAATATCGGTTTTTCAATATCGGTTCTAATATCGGATTCAATATCGGTTTTTCAATATCAGTTTTTCGATATCAGTTTTTCAATATTTGGTTTTCAATATCGGTTTTTCAATATCGGTTCTAATATCGGTTTCAATATCGTTTTTTCAATATCGGTTTTTCAATATCGGTTTGTCAATATCAGTTTTTCAATATTTGTTTTTCAATATCGGTTTTTCAATATCGGTTCTAATATCGGTTTCAATATCGGTTTTTCAATACGGTTTTTCAATATCGGTTTTTCAATATCAGTTTTTCAATATTTGTTCTCCAATATCGGTTCTAATATCGGATTCAATATCGGTTTTTTAATATCGGTTTTTCAATATCGGTTTTTCAATATCGGTTCTAATATCGGATTCAATATCGGTTTTTCAATATCGGTTTTGCAATATCAGTTTTTCGATATAGGTTTTTCAATATCGGTTTTTCAATATCGGTTCTAATATCGGATTCAATATCGGTTTTTCAATATCAGTTTTTCGATATCAGTTTTTCAATATTTGGTTTTCAATATCGGTTTTTCAATATCGGTTCTAATATCGGTTTCAATATCGGTTTTTCAATACGGTTTTTCAATATCGGTTTTTCAATATCAGTTTTTCAATATTTGTTCTCCAATATCGGTTCTAATATCCGATTCAATATCGGTTTTTCAATATCAGTGTTTCAATATTTGTTCTCCAATATCGTTTTTTGAATATCGGTTCTAATATCGGAATCAATATCAGTTTTTCGATATCAGTTTTTCAATATTTGTTATTCAATATCGGTTTTTCAATATCGGTTCTAATATCGGTTTCAATATCGGTTTTTCAATATCAGTTTTTCGATATAGGTTTTTCAATAACGGTTTTTCAATATCGGTTTTTCAATATCAGTTTTTCAATATTTGGTTTTCAATATCGGTTTTTGAATATCGGTTCTAATATCGGTTCAATATCGGTTTTTCAATATCAGTTTTTCAATATCGGTTCTAATATCGGTTTCAATATCGGTTTTTCAATATCGGTTTTTCAATATCAGTTTTTCGATATCAGTTTTTCAATATTTGTTTTTCAATATCGGTTCTATTATCGGATTCAACATCGGTTTTTCAATATCGGTTCTAATATCGGATTCAATATCGGTTTTTCAATATCGGTTCTAATATCGGATTCAATACCGGGTTTTTCAATATCGGTTTTTCAATATCAGTTTTTCGATATCAGTTCTTCAATATTTGTTCTCCAATATCGGTTTTTGAATATCGGTTCTAATATCGGATTCAATATCGGTTTTTCAATATCGGTTCTAATATCGGATTCAATACCGGTTTTTCAATATCGGTTTTTCAATATCAGTTTTTCGATATCAGTTTTTCAATATTTGTTCTCCAATATCGGTTTTTGAATATCGGTTCTAATATCGGATTCAATATCGGTTTTTCAATATCGGTTTTGCAATATCAGTTTTTCGATATAGGTTTTTCTATATCGGTTTTTCAATATCGGTTCTAATATCGGATTCAATATCGGTTTTTCAATATCAGTGTTTCAATATTTGTTCTCCAATATCGGTTTTTGAATATCGGTTCTAATATCGGATTCAATATCGGTTTTTCAATATCGGTTTTGCAATATCAGTTTTTCGATATAGGTTTTTCAATATCGGTTTTTCAATATCGGTTTTTCAATATCAGTTTTTCAATATTTGTTTTTCAATATCGGTTTTTCAATATCGGTTCTAATATCGGTTTCAATATCGGTTTTTCAATACGGTTTTTCAATATCGGTTTTTCAATATCAGTTTTTCAATATTTGTTCTCCAATATCGGTTTTTGTATATCGGTTCTAATATCGGATTCAA
This sequence comes from Andrena cerasifolii, assembly GCF_050908995.1. Taxonomy (NCBI): domain Eukaryota; kingdom Metazoa; phylum Arthropoda; class Insecta; order Hymenoptera; family Andrenidae; genus Andrena; species Andrena cerasifolii. Next base: position 23,243 of record NW_027485201.1, on the reverse strand, counting down.
TATCGGTTTTTCAATATCAGTGTTTCAATATTTGTTCTCCAATATCGTTTTTTGAATATCGGGTCTAATATCGGATTCAATATCGGTTTTTCAATATCAGTTTTTCAATATTTGTTTTTCAATATCGGTTTTTCAATATCAGTTTTTCGATATCAGTTTTTCAATATTTGTTTTTCAATATCGGTTCTAATATCGGATTCAACATCGGTTTTTCAATATCGGTTCTAATATCGGATTCAATATCGGTTTTTCAATATCGATTCTAATATCGGATTCAATACCGGTTTTTCAATATCGGTTTTTCAATATCAGTTTTTCGATATCAGTTCTTCAATATTTGTTCTCCAATATCGGTTTTTGAATATCAGTTCTAATATCGGATTCAATATCGGTTCTAATATCGGATTCAATACCGGTTTTTCAATATCGGTTTTTCAATATCAGTTTTTCGATATCAGTTTTTCAATATTTGTTCTCCAATATCGGTTTTTGAATATCGGTTCTAATATCGGATTCAATATCGGTTTTTCAATATCGGTTTTGCAATATCAGTTTTTCGATATAGATTTTTCAATATCGGTTTTTCAATATCGGTTCTAATATCGGATTCAATATCGGTTTTTCAATATCAGTTTTTCGATATCAGTTTTTCAATATTTGTTCTCCAATATCGGTTTTTGTATATCGGTTCTAATATCGGATTCAATATCGGTTTTTCAATATCAGTGTTTCAATATTTGTTCTCCAATATCGGTTTTTGAATATCGGTTCTAATATCGGATTCAATATCGGTTTTTCAATATCGGTTTTGCAATATCAGTTTTTCGATATAGGTTTTTCAATATCGGTTTTTCAATATCGGTTTGTCAATATCAGTTTTTCAATATTTGTTTTTCAATATCTGTTTTTCAATATCGGTTCTAATATCGGTTTCAATATCGGTTTTTCAATACGGTTTTTCAATATCGGTTTTTCAATATCAGTTTTTCAATATTTGTTCTCCAATATCGGTTCTAATATCGGATTCAATATCGGTTTTTCAATATCAGTGTTTCAATATTTGTTCTCCAATATCGTTTTTTGAATATCGGTTCTAATATCGGATTCAATATCAGTTTTTCGATATCAGTTTTTCAATATTTGTTTTTCAATATCGGTTTTTCAATATCGGTTCTAATATCGGATTCAATATCGGTTTTTCAATATCGGTTCTAATATCGGATTCAATACCGGTTTTGCAATATCAGTTTTCGATATAGGTTTTTCAATATCGGTTTTTTAATATCGGTTTTTCAATATCAGTTTTTCAATATGTGTTCTCCAATATCGGTTTTTCAATATCAGTTTTGCAATATCAGTTTTTCGATATAGGTTTTTCAATATCGGTTTTTCAATATTTGTTTTTCAATATCGGTTTTTCAATACCGGTTCTAATATCGGTTTCAATATCGGTTTTTCAATACGGTTTTTCAATATCGGTTTTTCAATATCAGTGTTTCAATATTTGTTCTCCAATATCGTTTTTTGAATATCGGTTCTAATATCGGATTCAATATCAGTTTTTCGATATAGGTTTTTCAATATCGGTTTTTTAATATCGGTTTTTCAATATCAGTTTTTCAATATGTGTTCTCCAATATCGGTTTTTCAATATCAGTTTTGCAATATCAGTTTTTCGATATAGGTTTTTCAATATCGGTTTTTCAATATCGGTTCTAATATCGGATTCAATATCGGTTTTTCAATATCAGTGTTTCAATATTTGTTCTCCAATATCGGTTTTTGAATATCGGTTCTAATGTCGGATTCAATATCGGTTTTTCAATATCGGTTTTGCAATATCAGTTTTTCGATATAGGTTTTTCAATATCGGTTTTTCAATATCGGTTTTTCAATATCAGTTTTTCAATATTTGTTTTTCAATATCGGTTTTTCAATATCGGTTCTAATATCGGTTTCAATATCGGTTTTTCAATATTTGTTCTCCAATATCGGTTTTTGTATATCGGTTCTAATATCGGATTCAATATCGGTTTTTCAATATCAGTGTTTCAATATTTGTTCTCCAATATCGTTTTTTGAATATCGGTTCTAATATCGGATTCAATATCAGTTTTTCAATATTTGTTTTTCAATATCGGTTTTTCAATATCAGTTTTTCGATATCAGTTTTTCAATATTTGTTTTTCAATATCGGTTCTAATATCGGATTCAACATCGGTTTTTCAATATCGGATCTAATATCGGATTCAATATCGGTTTTTCAATATCGGTTCTAATATCGGATTCAATACCGGTTTTTCAATATCGGCTTTTCAATATCAGTTTTTCGATATCGGTTCTAATATCGGTTTCAATATCGGTTTTTCAATACGGTTTTTCAATATCGGTTTTTCAATATCAGTTTTTCAATATTTGTTCTCCAATATCGGTTTTTGAATATCGGTTCTAATATCGGATTCAATATCGGTTTTTCAATATCGGTTCTAATATCGGATTCAATACCGGTTTTTCAATATCGGTTTTTCAATATCAGTTTTTCGATATCAGTTTTTCAATATTTGTTCTCCAATATCGGTTTTTGAATATCGGTTCTAATATCGGATTCAATATCGGTTTTTCAATATCGGTTTTGCAATATCAGTTTTTCAATATTTGTTCTCCAATATCGGTTTTTGTATATCGGTTCTAATATCGGATTCAATATTTGTTTTTCAATATCGGTTTTTCAATATCGGTTCTAATATCGGATTCAATATCGGTTTTTCAATATCAGTTTTTCGATATCAGTTTTTCAATATTTGTTTTTCAATATCGGTTTTTCAATATCGGTTCTAATATCGGTTTCAATATCGGTTTTTCAATATCAGTTTTTCGATATAGGTTTTTCAATAACGGTTTTTCAATATCGGTTTTTCAATATCAGTTTTTCAATATTTGGTTTTCAATATCGGTTTTTGAATATCGGTTCTAATATCGGTTCAATATCGGTTTTTCAATATCAGTTTTTCAATATCGGTTCTAATATCGGTTTCAATATCGGTTTTTCAATATCGGTTTTTCAATATCAGTTTTTCGATATCAGTTTTTCAATATTTGTTTTTCAATATCGGTTCTAATATCGGATTCAATACCGGTTATTCAATATCGGTTTTTCAATATCAGTTTTTCGATATCAGTTTTTCAATATTTGTTCTCCAATATCGGTTTTTGAATATCGGTTCTAATATCGGATTCAATATCGGTTTTTCAATATCGGTTTTGCAATATCAGTTTTTCGATATAGGTTTTTCAATATCGGTTTTTCAATATCGGTTCTAATATCGGATTCAATATCGGTTTTTCAATATCAGTGTTTCAATATTTGTTCTCCAATATCGGTTTTTGAATATCGGTTCTAATATCGGATTCAATATCGGTTTTGCAATATCAGTTTTTCGATATAGGTTTTTCAATATCGGTTTTTCAATATCGGTTTTTCAATATCAGTTTTTCAATATTTGTTTTTCAATATCGGTTTTTCAATATCGGTTCTAATACCGGTTTCAATATCGGTTTTTCAATACGGTTTTTCAATATCGGTTTTTCAATATCAGTGTTTCAATATTTGTTCTCCAATATCGTTTTTTGAATATCGGTTCTAATATCGGATTCAATATCAGTTTTTCGATATCAGTTTTTCAATATTTGTTTTTCAATATCGGTTTTTCAATATCAGTTTTTCGATATCAGTTTTTCAATATTTGTTTTTCAATATCGGTTCTAATATCGGATTCAACATCGGTTTTTCAATATCGGTTCTAATATCGGATTCAATATCGGTTCTAATATCGGATTCAATACCGGTTTTTCAATATCGGTTTTTCAATATCAGTTTTTCGATATCAGTTCTTCAATATTTGTTCTCCAATATCGGTTTTTGAATATCAGTTCTAATATCGGATTCAATATCGGTTTTTCAATATCGGTTCTAATATCGGATTCAATACCGGTTTTTCAATATCGGTTTTTCAATATCAGTTTTTCGATATCAGTTTTTCAATATTTGTTCTCCAATATCGGTTTTTGAATATCGGTTCTAATATCGGATTCAATATCGGTTTTTCAATATCGGTTTTGCAATATCAGTTTTTCGGTATAGATTTTTCAATATCGGTTTTTCAATATCGGTTCTAATATCGGATTCAATATCGGTTTTTCAATATCAGTTTTTCGATATAGGTTTTTCAATATCGGTTTTTCAATATCGGTTTTTCAATATCAGTTTTTCAATATTTGTTTTTCAATATCGGTTTTTCAATATCGGTTCTAATACCGGTTTCAATATCGGTTTTTCAATACGGTTTTTCAATATCGGTTTTTCAATATCAGTTTTTCAATATTTGTTCTCCAATATCGGTTTTTGTATATCGGTTCCTAATATCGGATTCAACATCGGTTTTTCAATATCGGTTCTAATATCGGATTCAATATCGGTTCTAATATCGGATTCAATACCGGTTTTTCAATATCGGTTTTTCAATATCAGTTTTTCGATATCAGTTCTTCAATATTTGTTCTCCAATATCGGTTTTTGAATATCAGTTCTAATATCGGATTCAATATCGGTTTTTCAATATCGGTTCTAATATCGGATTCAATATCGGTTTTTCAATATCAGTTTTTCGATATCAGTTTTTCAATATTTGGTTTTCAATATCGGTTTTTCAATATCGGTTCTAATATCGGTTTCAATATCGGTTTTTCAATACGGTTTTTCAATATCGGTTTTTCAATATCAGTTTTTCAATATTTGTTCTCCAATATCGGTTCTAATATCGGATTCAATATCGGTTTTTCAATATCAGTGTTTCAATATTTGTTCTCCAATATCGTTTTTTGAATATCGGTTCTAATATCGGATTTAATATCAGTTTTTCGATATAGGTTTTTCAATATCGGTTTTTTAATATCGGTTTTTCAATATGTGTTCTCCAATATCGGTTTTTCAATATCAGTTTTGCAATATCAGTTTTTCGATATAGGTTTTTCAATATCGGTTTTTCAATATCGGTTCTAATATCGGATTCAATATCGGTTTTTCAATATCAGTGTTTCAATATTTGTTCTCCAATATCGGTTTTTGAATATCGGTTCTAATGTCGGATTCAATATCGGTTTTTCAATATCGGTTTTGCAATATCAGTTTTTCGATATAGGTTTTTCAATATCGGTTTTTCAATATCGGTTTTTCAATATCAGTTTTTCAATATTTGTTTTTCAATATCGGTTTTTCAATATCGGTTCTAATATCGGTTTCAATATCGGTTTTTCAATATTTGTTCTCCAATATCGGTTTTTGTATATCGGTTCTAATATCGGATTCAATATCGGTTTTTCAATATCAGTGTTTCAATATTTGTTCTCCAATATCGTTTTTTGAATATCGGTTCTAATATCGGATTCAATATCAGTTTTTCGATATCAGTTTTTCAATATTTCTTTTCAATATCGGTTTTTCAATATCAGTTTTTCGATATCAGTTTTTCAATATTTGTTTTTCAATATCGGTTCTAATATCGGATTCAACATCGGTTTTTCAATATCGGATCTAATATCGGATTCAATATCGGTTTTTCAATATCGGTTCTAATATCGGATTCAATACCGGTTTTTCAATATCGGCTTTTCAATATCAGTTTTTCGATTTCGGTTCTAATATCGGTTTCAATATCGGTTTTTCAATACGGTTTTTCAATATCGGTTTTTCAATATCAGTTTTTCAATATTTGTTCTCCAATATCGGTTTTTGAATATCGGTTCTAATATCGGATTCAATATCGGTTTTTCAATATCGGTTCTAATATCGGATTCAATACCGGTTTTTCAATATCGGTTTTTCAATATCAGTTTTTCGATATCAGTTTTTCAATATTTGTTCTCCAATATCGGTTTTTGAATATCGGTTCTAATATCGGATTCAATATCGGTTTTTCAATATCGGTTTTGCAATATCAGTTTTTCAATATTTGTTCTCCAATATCGGTTTTTGTATATCGGTTCTAATATCGGATTCAATATTTGTTTTTCAATATCGGTTTTTCAATATCGGTTCTAATATCGGATTCAATATCGGTTTCTCAATATCGGTTTTGCAATATCAGTTTTTCGATATAGGTTTTTCAATATCGGTTTTTCAATATCGGTTCTAATATCGGATTCAATATCGGTTTTTCAATATCAGTGTTTCAATATTTGTTCTCCAATATCGGTTTTTGAATATCGGTTCTAATATCGGATTCAATATCGGTTTTGCAATATCAGTTTTTCGATATAGGTTTTTCAATATCGGTTTTTCAATATCGGTTTTTCAATATCAGTTTTTCAATATTTGTTTTTCAATATCGGTTTTTCAATATCGGTTCTAATACCGGTTTCAATATCGGTTTTTCAATACGGTTTTTCAATATCGGTTTTTCAATATCAGTTTTTCAATATTTGTTCTCCAATATCGGTTTTTGTATATCGGTTCTAATATCGGATTCAATATCGGTTTTTCAATATCAGTGTTTCAATATTTGTTCTCCAATATCGTTTTTTGAATATCGGTTCTAATATCGGATTCAATATCAGTTTTTCGATATCAGTTTTTCAATATTTGTTTTTCAATATCGGTTTTTCAATATCAGTTTTTCGATATCAGTTTTTCAATATTTGTTTTTCAATATCGGTTCTAATATCGGATTCAACATCGGTTTTTCAATATCGGTTCTAATATCGGATTCAATATCGGTTCTAATATCGGATTCAATATCGGTTCTAATATCGGATTCAATACCGGTTTTTCAATATCGGTTTTTCAATATCAGTTTTTCGATATCAGTTCTTCAATATTTGTTCTCCAATATCGGTTTTTGAATATCAGTTCTAATATCGGATTCAATATCGGTTTTTCAATATCGGTTCTAATATCGGATTCAATACCGGTTTTTCAATATCGGTTTTTCAATATCAGTTTTTCGATATCAGTTTTTCAATATTTGTTCTCCAATATCGGTTTTTGAATATCGGTTCTAATATCGGATTCAATATCGGTTTTTCAATATCGGTTTTGCAATATCAGTTTTTCGATATAGATTTTTCAATATCGGTTTTTCAATATCGGTTCTAATATCGGATTCAATATCGGTTTTTCAATATCAGTTTTTCGATATAGGTTTTTCAATATCGGTTTTTCAATATCGGTTTTTCAATATCAGTTTTTCAATATTTGTTCTCCAATATCGGTTTTTGTATATCGGTTCTAATATCGGATTCAATATCGGTTTTTCAATATCAGTGTTTCAATATTTGTTCTCCAATATCGTTTTTTGAATATCGGTTCTAATATCGGATTCAATATCAGTTTTTCGATATCAGTTTTTCAATATTTGTTTTTCAATATCGGTTTTTCAATATCAGTTTTTCGATATCAGTTTTTCAATATTTGGTTTTCAATATCGGTTCTAATATCGGATTCAACATCGGTTTTTCAATATCGGTTCTAATATCGGATTCAATATCGGTTCTAATATCGGATTCAATACCGGTTTTTCAATATCGGTTTTTCAATATCAGTTTTTCGATATCAGTTCTTCAATATTTGTTCTCCAATATCGGTTTTTGAATATCAGTTCTAATATCGGATTCAATATCGGTTTTTCAATATCGGTTCTAATATCGGATTCAATACCGGTTTTTCAATATCGGTTTTTCAATATCAGTTTTTCGATATCAGTTTTTCAATATTTGTTCTCCAATATCGGTTTTTGAATATCGGTTCTAATATCGGATTCAATATCGGTTTTTCAATATCGGTTTTGCAATATCAGTTTTTCGATATAGATTTTTCAATATCGGTTTTTCAATATCGGTTCTAATATCGGATTCAATATCGGTTTTTCAATATCAGTTTTTCGATATAGGTTTTTCAATATCGGTTTTTCAATATCGGTTTTTCAATATCAGTTTTTCAATATTTGTTCTCCAATATCGGTTTTTGTATATCGGTTCTAATATCGGATTCAATATCGGTTTTTCAATATCAGTGTTTCAATATTTGTTCTCCAATATCGTTTTTTGAATATCGGTTCTAATATCGGATTCAATATCAGTTTTTCGATATCAGTTTTTCAATATTTGTTTTTCAATATCGGTTTTTCAATATCAGTTTTTCGATATCAGTTTTTCAATATTTGTTTTTCAATATCGGTTCTAATATCGGATTCAACATCGGTTTTTCAATATCGGTTCTAATATCGGATTCAATATCGGTTCTAATATCGGATTCAATACCGGTTTTTCAATATCGGTTTTTCAATATCAGTTTTTCGATATCAGTTCTTCAATATTTGTTCTCCAATATCGGTTTTTGAATATCAGTTCTAATATCGGATTCAATATCGGTTTTTCAATATCGGTTCTAATATCGGATTCAATACCGGTTTTTCAATATCGGTTTTTCAATATCAGTTTTTCGATATCAGTTTTTCAATATTTGTTCTCCAATATCGGTTTTTGAATATCGGTTCTAATATCGGATTCAATATCGGTTTTTCAATATCGGTTTTGCAATATCAGTTTTTCGATATAGATTTTTCAATATCGGTTTTTCAATATCGGTTCTAATATCGGATTCAATATCGGTTTTTCAATATCAGTTTTTCGATATAGGTTTTTCAATATCGGTTTTTCAATATTTGTTTTTCAATATCGGTTTTTCAATATCGGTTCTAATACCGGTTTCAATATCGGTTTTTCAATACGGTTTTTCAATATCGGTTTTTCAATATCAGTTTTTCAATATTTGTTCTCCAATATCGGTTTTTGTATATCGGTTCTAATATCGGATTCAATATCGGTTTTTCAATATCAGTGTTTCAATATTTGTTCTCCAATATCGTTTTTTGAATATCGGTTCTAATATCGGATTCAATATCAGTTTTTCGATATCAGTTTTTCAATATTTGTTTTTCAATATCGGTTTTTCAATATCAGTTTTTCGATATCAGTTTTTCAATATTTGTTTTTCAATATCGGTTCTAATATCGGATTCAACATCGGTTTTTCAATATCGGTTCTAATATCGGATTCAATATCGGTTCTAATATCGGATTCAATATCGGTTCTAATATCGGATTCAATACCGGTTTTTCAATATCGGTTTTTCAATATCAGTTTTTCGATATCAGTTCTTCAATATTTGTTCTCCAATATCGGTTTTTGAATATCAGTTCTAATATCGGATTCAATATCGGTTTTTCAATATCGGTTCTAATATCGGATTCAATACCGGTTTTTCAATATCGGTTTTTCAATATCAGTTTTTCGATATCAGTTTTTCAATATTTGTTCTCCAATATCGGTTTTTGAATATCGGTTCTAATATCGGATTCAATATCGGTTTTTCAATATCGGTTTTGCAATATCAGTTTTTCGATATAGATTTTTCAATATCGGTTTTTCAATATCGGTTCTAATATCGGATTCAATATCGGTTTTTCAATATCAGTTTTTCGATATAGGTTTTTCAATATCGGTTTTTCAATATCGGTTTTTCAATATCAGTTTTTCAATATTTGTTCTCCAATATCGGTTTTTGTATATCGGTTCTAATATCGGATTCAATATCGGTTTTTCAATATCAGTGTTTCAATATTTGTTCTCCAATATCGTTTTTTGAATATCGGTTCTAATATCGGATTCAATATCAGTTTTTCGATATCAGTTTTTCAATATTTGTTTTTCAATATCGGTTTTTCAATATCAGTTTTTCGATATCAGTTTTTCAATATTTGGTTTTCAATATCGGTTCTAATATCGGATTCAACATCGGTTTTTCAATATCGGTTCTAATATCGGATTCAATATCGGTTCTAATATCGGATTCAATACCGGTTTTTCAATATCGGTTTTTCAATATCAGTTTTTCGATATCAGTTCTTCAATATTTGTTCTCCAATATCGGTTTTTGAATATCAGTTCTAATATCGGATTCAATATCGGTTTTTCAATATCGGTTCTAATATCGGATTCAATACCGGTTTTTCAATATCGGTTTTTCAATATCAGTTTTTCGATATCAGTTTTTCAATATTTGTTCTCCAATATCGGTTTTTGAATATCGGTTCTAATATCGGATTCAATATCGGTTTTTCAATATCGGTTTTGCAATATCAGTTTTTCGATATAGATTTTTCAATATCGGTTTTTCAATATCGGTTCTAATATCGGATTCAATATCGGTTTTTCAATATCAGTTTTTCGATATAGGTTTTTCAATATCGGTTTTTCAATATCGGTTTTTCAATATCAGTTTTTCAATATTTGTTCTCCAATATCGGTTTTTGTATATCGGTTCTAATATCGGATTCAATATCGGTTTTTCAATATCAGTGTTTCAATATTTGTTCTCCAATATCGTTTTTTGAATATCGGTTCTAATATCGGATTCAATATCAGTTTTTCGATATCAGTTTTTCAATATTTGTTTTTCAATATCGGTTTTTCAATATCAGTTTTTCGATATCAGTTTTTCAATATTTGTTTTTCAATATCGGTTCTAATATCGGATTCAACATCGGTTTTTCAATATCGGTTCTAATATCGGATTCAATATCGGTTCTAATATCGGATTCAATACCGGTTTTTCAATATCGGTTTTTCAATATCAGTTTTTCGATATCAGTTCTTCAATATTTGTTCTCCAATATCGGTTTTTGAATATCAGTTCTAATATCGGATTCAATATCGGTTTTTCAATATCGGTTCTAATATCGGATTCAATACCGGTTTTTCAATATCGGTTTTTCAATATCAGTTTTTCGATATCAGTTTTTCAATATTTGTTCTCCAATATCGGTTTTTGAATATCGGTTCTAATATCGGATTCAATATCGGTTTTTCAATATCGGTTTTGCAATATCAGTTTTTCGATATAGATTTTTCAATATCGGTTTTTCAATATCGGTTCTAATATCGGATTCAATATCGGTTTTTCAATATCAGTTTTTCGATATAGGTTTTTCAATATCGGTTTTTCAATATCGGTTTTTCAATATCAGTTTTTCAATATTTGTTTTTCAATATCGGTTTTTCAATATCGGTTCTAATACCGGTTTCAATATCGGTTTTTCAATACGGTTTTTCAATATCGGTTTTTCAATATCAGTTTTTCAATATTTGTTCTCCAATATCGGTTTTTGTATATCGGTTCCTAATATCGGATTCAATATCGGTTTTTCAATATCAGTGTTTCAATATTTGTTCTCCAATATCGTTTTTTGAATATCGGTTCTAATATCGGATTCAATATCAGTTTTTCGATATCAGTTTTTCAATATTTGTTTTTCAATATCGGTTTTTCAATATCAGTTTTTCGATATCAGTTTTTCAATATTTGTTTTTCAATATCGGTTCTAATATCGGATTCAACATCGGTTTTTCAATATCGGTTCTAATATCGGATTCAATATCGGTTCTAATATCGGATTCAATACCGGTTTTTCAATATCGGTTTTTCAATATCAGTTTTTCGATATCAGTTCTTCAATATTTGTTCTCCAATATCGGTTTTTGAATATCAGTTCTAATATCGGATTCAATATCGGTTTTTCAATATCGGTTCTAATATCGGATTCAATATCGGTTTTTCAATATCAGTTTTTCGATATCAGTTTTTCAATATTTGGTTTTCAATATCGGTTTTTCAATATCGGTTCTAATATCGGTTTCAATATCGGTTTTTCAATACGGTTTTTCAATATCGGTTTTTCAATATCAGTTTTTCAATATTTGTTCTCCAATATCGGTTCTAATATCGGATTCAATATCGGTTTTTCAATATCAGTGTTTCAATATTTGTTCTCCAATATCGTTTTTTGAATATCGGTTCTAATATCGGATTCAATATCAGTTTTTCGATATAGGTTTTTCAATATCGGTTTTTTAATATCGGTTTTTCAATATCAGTTTTTCAATATGTGTTCTCCAATATCGGTTTTTCAATATCAGTTTTGCAATATCAGTTTTTCGATATAGGTTTTTCAATATCGGTTTTTCAATATCGGTTCTAATATCGGATTCAATATCGGTTTTTCAATATCAGTGTTTCAATATTTGTTCTCCAATATCGGTTTTTGAATATCGGTTCTAATGTCGGATTCAATATCGGTTTTTCAATATCGGTTTTGCAATATCAGTTTTTCGATATAGGTTTTTCAATATCGGTTTTTCAATATCGGTTTTTCAATATCAGTTTTTCAATATTTGTTTTTCAATATCGGTTTTTCAATATCGGTTCTAATATCGGTTTCAATATCGGTTTTTCAATATTTGTTCTCCAATATCGGTTTTTGTATATCGGTTCTAATATAATTCAATATCGGTTTTTCAATATCAGTGTTTCAATATTTGTTCTCCAATATCGTTTTTTGAATATCGGTTCTAATATCGGATTCAATATCAGTTTTTCGATATCAGTTTTTCAATATTTGTTTTTCAATATCGGTTTTTCAATATCGGTTCTAATATCGGTTTCAATATCGGTTTTTCAATATTTGTTCTCCAATATCGTTTTTTGAATATCGGTTCTAATATCGGATTCAATATCAGTTTTTCGATATCAGTTTTTCAATATTTGTTTTTCAATATCGGTTTTTCAATATCAGTTTTTCGATATCAGTTTTTCAATATTTGTTTTTCAATATCGGTTCTAATATCGGATTCAACATCGGTTTTTCAATATCGGATCTAATATCGGATTCAATATCGGTTTTTCAATATCGGTTCTAATATCGGATTCAATACCGGTTTTTCAATATCGGCTTTTCAATATCAGTTTTTCGATATCGGTTCTAATATCGGTTTCAATATCGGTTTTTCAATACGGTTTTTCAATATCGGTTTTTCAATATCAGTTTTTCAATATTTGTTCTCCAATATCGGTTTTTGAATATCGGTTCTAATATCGGATTCAATATCGGTTTTTCAATATCGGTTCTAATATCGGATTCAATACCGGTTTTTCAATATCGGTTTTTCAATATCAGTTTTTCGATATCAGTTTTTCAATATTTGTTCTCCAATATCGGTTTTTGAATATCGGTTCTAATATCGGATTCAATATCGGTTTTTCAATATCGGTTTTGCAATATCAGTTTTTCAATATTTGTTCTCCAATATCGGTTTTTGTATATCGGTTCTAATATCGGATTCAATATTTGTTTTTCAATATCGGTTTTTCAATATCGGTTCTAATATCGGATTCAATATCGGTTTTTCAATATCAGTTTTTCGATATCAGTTTTTCAATATTTGTTTTTCAATATCGGTTTTTCAATATCGGTTCTAATATCGGTTTCAATATCGGTTTTTCAATATCAGTTTTTCGATATAGGTTTTTCAATAACGGTTTTTCAATATCGGTTTTTCAATATCAGTTTTTCAATATTTGGTTTTCAATATCGGTTTTTGAATATCGGTTCTAATATCGGTTCAATATCGGTTTTTCAATATCAGTTTTTCAATATCGGTTCTAATATCGGTTTCAATATCGGTTTTTCAATATCGGTTTTTCAATATCAGTTTTTCGATATCAGTTTTTCAATATTTGTTTTTCAATATCGGTTCTAATATCGGATTCAATACCGGTTTTTCAATATCGGTTTTTCAATATCAGTTTTTCGATATCAGTTTTTCAATATTTGTTCTCCAATATCGGTTTTTGAATATCGGTTCTAATATCGGATTCAATATCGGTTTTTCAATATCGGTTTTGCAATATCAGTTTTTCGATATAGGTTTTTCAATATCGGTTCTAATATCGGATTCAATATCGGTTTTTCAATATCAGTGTTTCAATATTTGTTCTCCAATATCGGTTTTTGAATATCGGTTCTAATATCGGATTCAATATCGGTTTTGCAATATCAGTTTTTCGATATAGGTTTTTCAATATCGGTTTTTCAATATCGGTTTTTCAATATCAGTTTTTCAATATTTGTTTTTCAATATCGGTTTTTCAATATCGGTTCTAATACCGGTTTCAATATCGGTTTTTCAATACGGTTTTTCAATATCGGTTTTTCAATATCAGTTTTTCAATATTTGTTCTCCAATATCGGTTTTTGTATATCGGTTCTAATATCGGATTCAATATCGGTTTTTCAATATCAGTGTTTCAATATTTGTTCTCCAATATCGTTTTTTGAATATCGGTTCTAATATCGGATTCAATATCAGTTTTTCGATATCAGTTTTTCAATATTTGTTTTTCAATATCGGTTTTTCAATATCAGTTTTTCGATATCAGTTTTTCAATATTTGTTTTTCAATATCGGTTCTAATATCGGATTCAACATCGGTTTTTCAATATCGGTTCTAATATCGGATTCAATATCGGTTCTAATATCGGATTCAATACCGGTTTTTCAATATCGGTTTTTCAATATCAGTTTTTCGATATCAGTTCTTCAATATTTGTTCTCCAATATCGGTTTTTGAATATCAGTTCTAATATCGGATTCAATATCGGTTTTTCAATATCGGTTCTAATATCGGATTCAATACCGGTTTTTCAATATCGGTTTTTCAATATCAGTTTTTCGATATCAGTTTTTCAATATTTGTTCTCCAATATCGGTTTTTGAATATCGGTTCTAATATCGGATTCAATATCGGTTTTTCAATATCGGTTTTGCAATATCAGTTTTTCGATATAGATTTTTCAATATCGGTTTTTCAATATCGGTTCTAATATCGGATTCAATATCGGTTTTTCAATATCAGTTTTTCGATATAGGTTTTTCAATATCGGTTTTTCAATATCGGTTTTTCAATATCAGTTTTTCAATATTTGTTTTTCAATATCGGTTTTTCAATATCGGTTCTAATACCGGTTTCAATATCGGTTTTTCAATACGGTTTTTCAATATCGGTTTTTCAATATCAGTTTTTCAATATTTGTTCTCCAATATCGGTTTTTGTATATCGGTTCCTAATATCGGATTCAATATCGGTTTTTCAATATCAGTGTTTCAATATTTGTTCTCCAATATCGTTTTTTGAATATCGGTTCTAATATCGGATTCAATATCAGTTTTTCGATATCAGTTTTTCAATATTTGTTTTTCAATATCGGTTTTTCAATATCAGTTTTTCGATATCAGTTTTTCAATATTTGTTTTTCAATATCGGTTCTAATATCGGATTCAATATCGGTTTTTCAATATCGGTTCTAATATCGGATTCAATATCGGTTTTTCAATATCAGTTTTTCGATATCAGTTTTTCAATATTTGGTTTTCAATATCGGTTTTTCAATATCGGTTCTAATATCGGTTTCAATATCGGTTTTTCAATACGGTTTTTCAATATCGGTTTTTCAATATCAGTTTTTCAATATTTGTTCTCCAATATCGGTTCTAATATCGGATTCAATATCGGTTTTTCAATATCAGTGTTTCAATATTTGTTCTCCAATATCGTTTTTTGAATATCGGTTCTAATATCGGATTCAATATCAGTTTTTCGATATAGGTTTTTCAATATCGGTTTTTCAATATCAGTTTTTCAATATTTGTTCTCCAATATCGGTTTTTGAATATCGGTTCTAATATCGGATTCAATATCGGTTTTTCAATATCGGTTCTAATATCGGATTCAATACCGGTTTTTCAATATCGGTTTTTCAATATCAGTTTTTCGATATCAGTTTTTCAATATTTGTTCTCCAATATCGGTTTTTGAATATCGGTTCTAATATCGGATTCAATATCGGTTTTTCAATATCGGTTCTAATATCGGATTCAATACCGGTTTTTCAATATCGGTTTTTCAATATCAGTTTTTCGATATCAGTTTTTCAATATTTGTTCTCCAATATCGGTTTTTGAATATCGGTTCTAATATCGGATTCAATATCGGTTTTTCAATATCGGTTTTGCAATATCAGTTTTTCAATATTTGTTCTCCAATATCGGTTTTTGTATATCGGTTCTAATATCGGATTCAATATTTGTTTTTCAATATCGGTTTTTCAATATCGGTTCTAATATCGGATTCAATATCGGTTTTTCAATATCAGTTTTTCGATATCAGTTTTTCAATATTTGTTTTTCAATATCGGTTTTTCAATATCGGTTCAAATATCGGTTTCAATATCGGTTTTTCAATATCAGTTTTTCGATATAGGTTTTTCAATAACGGTTTTTCAATATCGGTTTTTCAATATCAGTTTTTCAATATTTGGTTTTCAATATCGGTTTTTGAATATCGGTTCTAATATCGGTTCAATATCGGTTTTTCAATATCAGTTTTTCAATATCGGTTCTAATATCGGTTTCAATATCGGTTTTTCAATATCGGTTTTTCAATATCAGTTTTTCGATATCAGTTTTTCAATATTTGTTTTTCAATATCGGTTCTAATATCGGATTCAATACCGGTTTTTCAATATCGGTTTTTCAATATCAGTTTTTCGATATCAGTTTTTCAATATTTGTTCTCCAATATCGGTTTTTGAATATCGGTTCTAATATCGGATTCAATATCGGTTTTTCAATATCGGTTTTGCAATATCAGTTTTTCGATATAGGTTTTTCAATATCGGTTCTAATATCGGATTCAATATCGGTTTTTCAATATCAGTGTTTCAATATTTGTTCTCCAATATCGGTTTTTGAATATCGGTTCTAATATCGGATTCAATATCGGTTTTGCAATATCAGTTTTTCGATATAGGTTTTTCAATATCGGTTTTTCAATATCGGTTTTTCAATATCAGTTTTTCAATATTTGTTTTTCAATATCGGTTTTTCAATATCGGTTCTAATACCGGTTTCAATATCGGTTTTTCAATACGGTTTTTCAATATCGGTTTTTCAATATCAGTTTTTCAATATTTGTTCTCCAATATCGGTTTTTGTATATCGGTTCTAATATCGGATTCAATATCGGTTTTTCAATATCAGTGTTTCAATATTTGTTCTCCAATATCGTTTTTTGAATATCGGTTCTAATATCGGATTCAATATCAGTTTTTCGATATCAGTTTTTCAATATTTGTTTTTCAATATCGGTTTTTCAATATCAGTTTTTCGATATCAGTTTTTCAATATTTGTTTTTCAATATCGGTTCTAATATCGGATTCAACATCGGTTTTTCAATATCGGTTCTAATATCGGATTCAATATCGGTTCTAATATCGGATTCAATACCGGTTTTTCAATATCGGTTTTTCAATATCAGTTTTTCGATATCAGTTCTTCAATATTTGTTCTCCAATATCGGTTTTTGAATATCAGTTCTAATATCGGATTCAATATCGGTTTTTCAATATCGGTTCTAATATCGGATTCAATACCGGTTTTTCAATATCGGTTTTTCAATATCAGTTTTTCGATATCAGTTTTTCAATATTTGTTCTCCAATATCGGTTTTTGAATATCGGTTCTAATATCGGATTCAATATCGGTTTTTCAATATCGGTTTTGCAATATCAGTTTTTCGATATAGATTTTTCAATATCGGTTTTTCAATATCGGTTCTAATATCGGATTCAATATCGGTTTTTCAATATCAGTTTTTCGATATAGGTTTTTCAATATCGGTTTTTCAATATCGGTTTTTCAATATCAGTTTTTCAATATTTGTTTTTCAATATCGGTTTTTCAATATCGGTTCTAATACCGGTTTCAATATCGGTTTTTCAATACGGTTTTTCAATATCGGTTTTTCAATATCAGTTTTTCAATATTTGTTCTCCAATATCGGTTTTTGTATATCGGTTCCTAATATCGGATTCAATATCGGTTTTTCAATATCAGTGTTTCAATATTTGTTCTCCAATATCGTTTTTTGAATATCGGTTCTAATATCGGATTCAATATCAGTTTTTCGATATCAGTTTTTCAATATTTGTTTTTCAATATCGGTTTTTCAATATCAGTTTTTCGATATCAGTTTTTCAATATTTGTTTTTCAATATCGGTTCTAATATCGGATTCAATATCGGTTTTTCAATATCGGTTTTTCAATATCGGTTCTAATATCGGTTTCAATATCGGTTTTTCAATATCAGTTTTTCGATATAGGTTTTTCAATAACGGTTTTTCAATATCGGTTTTTCAATATCAGTTTTTCAATATTTGGTTTTCAATATCGGTTTTTGAATATCGGTTCTAATATCGGTTCAATATCGGTTTTTCAATATTTGTTTTTCAATATCGGTTCTAATATCGGATTCAATACCGGTTTTTCAATATCGGTTTTTCAATATCAGTTTTTCAATATTTGTTTTTCAATATCGGTTTTTCAATATCGGTTCTAATACCGGTTTCAATATCGGTTTTTCAATACGGTTTTTCAATATCGGTTTTTCAATATCAGTTTTTCAATATTTGTTCTCCAATATCGGTTTTTGTATATCGGTTCTAATATCGGATTCAATATCGGTTTTTCAATATCAGTGTTTCAATATTTGTTCTCCAATATCGTTTTTTGAATATCGGTTCTAATATCGGATTCAATACCGGTTTTTCAATATCGGTTTTTCAATATCAGTTTTTCGATATCAGTTCTTCAATATTTGTTCTCCAATATCGGTTTTTGAATATCAGTTCTAATATCGGATTCAATATCGGTTTTTCAATATCGGTTCTAATATCGGATTCAATACCGGTTTTTCAATATCGGTTTTTCAATATCAGTTTTTCGATATCAGTTTTTCAATATTTGTTCTCCAATATCGGTTTTTGAATATCGGTTCTAATATCGGATTCAATATCGGTTTTTCAATATCGGTTTTGCAATATCAGTTTTTTGATATAGATTTTTCAATATCGGTTTTTCAATATCGGTTCTAATATCGGATTCAATATCGGTTTTTCAATATCAGTTTTTCGATATAGGTTTTTCAATATCGGTTTTTCAATATCGGTTTTTCAATATCAGTTTTTCAATATTTGTTCTCCAATATCGGTTTTTGTATATCGGTTCTAATATCGGATTCAATATCGGTTTTTCAATATCAGTGTTTCAATATTTGTTCTCCAATATCGTTTTTTGAATATCGGTTCTAATATCGGATTCAATATCAGTTTTTCGATATCAGTTTTTCAATATTTGTTTTTCAATATCGGTTTTTCAATATCAGTTTTTCGATATCAGTTTTTCAATATTTGTTTTTCAATATCGGTTCTAATATCGGATTCAACATCGGTTTTTCAATATCGGTTCTAATATCGGATTCAATATCGGTTCTAATATCGGATTCAATACCGGTTATTCAATATCGGTTTTTCAATATCAGTTTTTCGATATCAGTTCTTCAATATTTGTTCTCCAATATCGGTTTTTGAATATCAGTTCTAATATCGGATTCAATATCGGTTTTGCAATATCGGTTCTAATATCGGATTCAATACCGGTTTTTCAATATCGGTTTTTCAATATCAGTTTTTCGATATCAGTTTTTCAATATTTGTTCTCCAATATCGGTTTTTGAATATCGGTTCTAATATCGGATTCAATATCGGTTTTTCAATATCGGTTTTGCAATATCAGTTTTTCGATATAGATTTTTCAATATCGGTTTTTCAATATCGGTTCTAATATCGGATTCAATATCGGTTTTTCAATATCAGTTTTTCGATATCAGTTTTTCAATATTTGTTCTCCAATATCGGTTTTTGTATATCGGTTCTAATATCGGATTCAATATCGGTTTTTCAATATCAGTGTTTCAATATTTGTTCTCCAATATCGGTTTTTGAATATCGGATCTAATATCGGATTCAATATCGGTTTTTCAATATCGGTTCTAATATCGAATTCAATACCGGTTTTTCAATATCGGCTTTTCAATATCAGTTTTTCGATATCGGTTCTAATATCGGTTTCAATATCGGTTTTTCAATACGGTTTTTCAATATCGGTTTTTCAATATCAGTTTTTCAATATTTGTTCTCCAATATCGGTTTTTTGAATATCGGTTTTCTAATATCGGATTCAATATCGGTTTTTCAATATCGGTTCTAATATCGGATTCAATACCGGTTTTTCAATATCGGTTTTTCAATATCAGTTTTTCGATATCAGTTTTTCAATATTTGTTTCTCCAATATCGGTTTTTTGAATATCGGTTCTAATATCGGATTCAATATCGGTTTTTCAATATCGGTTTTGCAATATCAGTTTTTCAATATTTGTTCTCCAATATCGGTTTTTGTATATCGGTTCTAATATCGGATTCAATATCGGTTTTTCAATATCAGTGTTTCAATATTTGTTCTCCAATATCGTTTTTTGAATATCGGGTCTAATATCGGATTCAATATCAGTTTTTCGATATCAGTTTTTCAATATTTGTTTTTCAATATCGGTTTTTCAATATCAGTTTTTCGATATCAGTTTTTCAATATTTGTTTTTCAATATCGGTTCTAATATCGGATTCAACATCGGTTTTTCAATATCGGTTCTAATATCGGATTCAATATCGGTTTTTCAATATCGGTTTTGCAATATCAGTTTTTCGATATAGATTTTTCAATATCGGTTTTTCAATATCGGTTCTAATATCGGATTCAATATCGGTTTTTCAATATCAGTGTTTCAATATTTGTTCTCCAATATCGGTTTTTGAATATCGGTTCTAATATCGGATTCAATATCGGTTTTTCAATATCGGTTTTGCAATATCAGTTTTTCGATATAGGTTTTTCAATATCGGTTTTTCAATATCGGTTTGTCAATATCAGTTTTTCAATATTTGTTTTTCAATATCGGTTTTTCAATATCGGTTCTAATATCGGTTTCAATATCGGTTTTTCAATACGGTTTTTCAATATCGGTTTTTCAATATCAGTTTTTCAATATTTGTTCTCCAATATCGGTTCTAATATCGGATTCAATATCGGTTTTTCAATATCAGTGTTTCAATATTTGTTCTCCAATATCGTTTTTTGAATATCGGTTCTAATATCGGATTCAATATCAGTTTTTCGATATCAGTTTTTCAATATTTGTTTTTCAATATCGGTTTTTCAATATCGGTTCTAATATCGGATTCAATATCGGTTTTTCAATATCGGTTCTAATATCGGATTCAATACCGGTTTTGCAATATCAGTTTTTCGATATAGGTTTTTCAATATCGGTTTTTTAATATCGGTTTTTCAATATCAGTTTTTCAATATGTGTTCTCCAATATCGGTTTTTCAATATCAGTTTTGCAATATCAGTTTTTCGATATAGGTTTTTCAATATCGGTTTTTCAATATTTGTTCTCCAATATCGGTTCTAATATCGGATTCAATATCGGTTTTTCAATATCAGTGTTTCAATATTTGTTCTCCAATATCGTTTTTTGAATATCGGTTCTAATATCGGATTCAATATCAGTTTTTCGATATAGGTTTTTCAATATCGGTTTTTCAATATCGGTTCTAATATCGGATTCAATATCGGTTTTTCAATATCAGTTTTTCGATATCAGTTTTTCAATATTTGGTTTTCAATATCGGTTTTTCAATATCGGTTTCTAATATCGGTTTTCAATATCGTTTTTTCAATATCGGTTTTTCAATATCGGTTTGTCAATATCAGTTTTTCAATATTTGTTTTTCAATATCGGTTTTCAATATCGGTTCTAATATCGGTTTCAATATCGGTTTTTCAATACGGTTTTTCAATATCGGTTTTTCAATATCAGTTATTCAATATTTGTTCTCCAATATCGGTTCTAATATCGGATTCAATATCGGTTTTTCAATATCGGTTTTTCAATATCGGTTCTAATATCGGATTCAATATCGGTTTTTCAATATCGGTTTTGCAATATCAGTTTTTTCGATATAGGTTTTTCAATATCGGTTTTTCAATATCGGTTTCTAATATCGGATTCAATATCGGTTTTTCAATATCAGTTT
This sequence comes from Andrena cerasifolii, assembly GCF_050908995.1. Classification (NCBI taxonomy): domain Eukaryota; kingdom Metazoa; phylum Arthropoda; class Insecta; order Hymenoptera; family Andrenidae; genus Andrena; species Andrena cerasifolii. The sequence continues at coordinate 1,297 of NW_027485201.1, read as the reverse complement.
TTCGATATCAGTTTTTCAATATTTGGTTTTTCAATATCGGTTTTTGCAATATCGGTTCTAATATCGGTTTCAATATCGGTTTTTCAATACGGTTTTTCATTATCGGTTTTTTCAATATCAGTTTTTCAATATTTGTTCTCCAATATCGGTTCTAATATCGGATTCAATATCGGTTTTTCAATATCAGTGTTTCAATATTTGTTCTCCAATATCGTTTTTTTGAATATCGGTTTCTAATATCGGATTTCAATATCAGTTTTTTCGATATAGGTTTTTTCAATATCGGTTTTTTTAATATCGGTTTTTTCAATATCAGTTTTTCAATATGTGTTCTCCAATATCGGTTTTTTTCAATATCAGTTTTTGCAATATCAGTTTTTTCGATATAGGTTTTTCAATATCGGTTTTTCAATATCGGTTCTAATATCGGATTCAATATCGGTTTTTTTCAATATCAGTATTTTCAATATTTGTTCTCCAATATCGGTTTTTGAATATCGGTTCTAATGTCGGATTCAATATCGGTTTTTTCAATATCGGTTTTTGCAATATCAGTTTTTTCGATATAGGTTTTTTCAATATCGGTTTTTTCAATATCGGTTTTTCAATATCAGTTTTTCAATATTTGTTTTTCAATATCGGTTTTTCAATATCAGTTTTGCAATATCAGTTTTTTCGATATAGGTTTTTTTCAATATCGGTTTTTTCAATATCGGTTCTAATATCGGATTCAATATCGGTTTTTCAATATCAGTGTTTCAATATTTGTTCTCCAATATCGGTTTTTGAATATCGGTTCTAATATCGGATTCAATATCGGTTTTTCAATATCAGTTTTTTTCGATATCAGTTTTTTCAATATTTGGTTTTTCAATATCGGTTTTTGCAATATCGGTTCTAATATCGGTTTTCAATATCGGTTTTTCAATACGGTTTTTCATTATCGGTTTTTCAATATCAGTTTTTTCAATATTTGTTCTCCAATATCGGTTCTAATATCGGATTCAATATCGGTTTTTCAATATCAGTGTTTCAATATTTGTTCTCCAATATCGTTTTTTGAATATCGGTTCTAATATCGGATTCAATATCAGTTTTTTCGATATCAGTTTTTTCAATATTTGTTTTTCAATATCGGTTTTTTCAATATCAGTTTTTCGATATCAGTTTTTTCAATATTTGTTTTTTCAATATCGGTTTCTAATATCGGATTCAATACCGGTTTTTTTCAATATCGGTTTTTTCAATATCAGTTTTTCGATATCAGTTCTTCAATATTTGTTCTCCAATATCGGTT
>NW_027485200.1:0-48185 GCF_050908995.1 Andrena cerasifolii | reverse complement strand
ATATCGAAAAACTGATATTGAAACCGATATTAGAACCGATATTGAAAAACCGATATTGAAAAACAAATATTGAAAAACTGATATCGAAAAACTGATATTGCAAAACCGATATTGAAAAACCGATATTGAAAAACAAATATTGAAAAACTGATATCGAAAAACTGATATTGATAAACCTATATTGAAAAACCGATATTGAATCCGATATTAGAACCGATATTGAAAAACTGATATTGAGAAACTGATATTGCAAAACCGATATTGAAAAACCGATATTGAAAAACTTATATTGCAAAACCGATATTGCAAAACCGATATTGAAAAACAAATATTGAAAAACTGATGTCGAAAAACTGATATTGATAAACCTATATTGAAAAACCGATATTGAATCCGATATTAGAACCGATATTGAAAAACTGATATTGAGAAACTGATATTGCAAAACCGATATTGAAAAACCGATATTGAAAAACAAATATTGAAAAACTGATATCGAAAAACTGATATTGATAAACCTATATTGAAAAACCGATATTGAAAAACAAATATTGAAATACCGATATTGAAAAACCGATATTGAAAAAACGATATTGAAACCGATATTAAACCGATATTGAAAAACCGATATTGAAAAACCGATATTGAAAAACCGATATTGAAACCGATATTAGAACCGATATTGAAAAACCGATATTGAAACCGATATTAGAACCGATATTGAAAAACCGATATTGAAAAACAAATATTGAAAAACTGATATCGAAAAACTGATATTGAAAAACCGATATTGAAAATCCGATATTGAAAAACTGATATTGAAACCGATATTAGAACCGATATTGAAAAACCGATATTGAAAAACAAATATTGAAAAACTGATATCGAAAAACTGATATTGAAAAACCGATATTGAATCCGATATTAGAACCGATATTCAAAAACCGATATTGCAGAACAAATATTGAAAAACCGATATTGAAAAACAAATATTGAAAAACTGATATCGAAAAACTGATATTGAAAAACCGATATTGAAAAACCGATATTGAAAAACTGATATTGAAACCGATATTAGAACCGATATTGAAAAACCGATATTGAAAAACAAATATTGAAAAACTGATATCGAAAAACTGATATTGAAAAACCGATATTGAAAAACCGATATTGAAAAACTTATATTGCAAAACCGATATTGCAAAACCGATATTGAAAAACCGATATTGAAAAACAAATATTGAAAAACTGATGTCGAAAAACTGATATTGATAAACCTATATTGAAAAACCGATATTGAATCCGATATTAGAACCGATATTGAAAAACTGATATTGAGAAACTGATATTGCAAAACCGATATTGAAAAACCGATATTGAAAAACAAATATTGAAAAACTGATATCGAAAAACTGATATTGATAAACCTATATTGAAAAACCGATATTGAAAAACAAATATTGAAATACCGATATTGAAAAACCGATATTGAAAAAACGATATTGAAACCGATATTAAACCGATATTGAAAAACCGATATTGAAAAACCGATATTGAAACCGATATTAGAACCGATATTGAAAAACCGATATTGAAAAACCGATATTGAAACCGATATTAAACCGATATTGAAAAACCGATATTGAAACCGATATTAGAACCGATATTGAAAAACCGATATTGAAAATCCGATATTGAAAAACTGATATTGAAACCGATATTAGAACCGATATTGAAAAACCGATATTGAAAAACAAATATTGAAAAACTGATATCGAAAAACTGATATTGAAACCGATATTAGAACCGATATTGAAAAACCGATATTGAAAAACAAATATTGAAAAACTGATATCGAAAAACTGATATTGCAAAACCGATATTGAAAAACCGATATTGAAAAACAAATATTGAAAAACTGATATCGAAAAACTGATATTGATAAACCTATATTGAAAAACCGATATTGAATCCGATATTAGAACCGATATTGAAAAACTGATATTGAGAAACTGATATTGCAAAACCGATATTGAAAAACCGATATTGAAAAACTTATATTGCAAAACCGATATTGCAAAACCGATATTGAAAAACCGATATTGAAAAACAAATATTGAAAAACTGATGTCGAAAAACTGATATTGATAAACCTATATTGAAAAACCGATATTGAATCCGATATTAGAACCGATATTGAAAAACTGATATTGAGAAACTGATATTGCAAAACCGATATTGAAAAACCGATATTGAAAAACAAATATTGAAAAACTGATATCGAAAAACTGATATTGATAAACCTATATTGAAAAACCGATATTGAAAAACAAATATTGAAATACCGATATTGAAAAACCGATATTGAAAAAACGATATTGAAACCGATATTAAACCGATATTGAAAAACCGATATTGAAAAACCGATATTGAAACCGATATTAGAACCGATATTGAAAAACCGATATTGAAACCGATATTAGAACCGATATTGAAAAACCGATATTGAAAAACAAATATTGAAAAACTGATATCGAAAAACTGATATTGAAAAACCGATATTGAAAAACTGATATTGAATCCGATATTAGAACCGATATTGAAAAACCGATATTGAAAAACAAATATTGAAAAACTGATATCGAAAAACTGATATTGCAAAACCGATATTGAAAAACCGATATTGAAAAACAAATATTGAAAAACTGATATCGAAAAACTGATATTGATAAACCTATATTGAAAAACCGATATTGAAAAACAAATATTGAAAAACTGATATCGAAAAACTGATATTGAAAAACCGATATTGAAAAACTGATATTGAAACCGATATTAGAACCGATATTGAAAAACCGATATTGAAAAACCGATATTGAAACCGATATTAAACCGATATTGAAAAACCGATATTGAAACCGATATTAGAACCGATATTGAAAAACCGATATTGAAAATCCGATATTGAAAAACTGATATTGAAACCGATATTAGAACCGATATTGAAAAACCGATATTGAAAAACAAATATTGAAAAACTGATATCGAAAAACTGATATTGAAACCGATATTAGAACCGATATTGAAAAACCGATATTGAAAAACAAATATTGAAAAACTGATATCGAAAAACTGATATTGCAAAACCGATATTGAAAAACCGATATTGAAAAACAAATATTGAAAAACTGATATCGAAAAACTGATATTGCAAAACCGATATTGAAAAACCGATATTGAAAAACCGATATTGAAAAACCGATATTGCAAAACCGATATTGAAAAACCGATATTGCAAAACCGATATTGAAAAACCGATATTGAAAAACCGATATTGAAAAACCTATATCGAATAACTGATATTGAAAAACCGATATTGAAAAACTGATATTGAATCCGATATTAGAACCGATATTGAAAAACCGATATTGAAAAACAAATATTGAAAAACTGATATCGAAAAACTGATATTGCAAAACCGATATTGAAAAACCGATATTGAAAAACAAATATTGAAAAACTGTTATCGAAAAACTGATATTGATAAACCTATATTGAAAAACCGATATTGAAAAACAAATATTGAAAAACTGATATCGAAAAACTGATATTGAAAAACCGATATTGAAAAACTGATATTGAAACCGATATTAGAACCGATATTGAAAAACCGATATTGAAAAACCGATATTGAAAAACCGATATTGAAACCGATATTAAACCGATATTGAAAAACCGATATTGAAACCGATATTAGAACCGATATTGAAAAACCGATATTGAAAATCCGATATTGAAAAACTGATATTGAAACCGATATTAGAACCGATATTGAAAAACCGATATTGAAAAACAAATATTGAAAAACTGATATCGAAAAACTGATATTGAAACCGATATTAGAACCGATATTGAAAAACCGATATTGAAAAACAAATATTGAAAAACTGATATCGAAAAACTGATATTGCAAAACCGATATTGAAAAACCGATATTGAAAAACAAATATTGAAAAACTGATATCGAAAAACTGATATTGATAAACCTATATTGAAAAACCGATATTGAATCCGATATTAGAACCGATATTGAAAAACTGATATTGAGAAACTGATATTGCAAAACCGATATTGAAAAACCGATATTGAAAAACTTATATTGCAAAACCGATATTGCAAAACCGATATTGAAAAACAAATATTGAAAAACTGATGTCGAAAAACTGATATTGATAAACCTATATTGAAAAACCGATATTGAATCCGATATTAGAACCGATATTGAAAAACTGATATTGAGAAACTGATATTGCAAAACCGATATTGAAAAACCGATATTGAAAAACAAATATTGAAAAACTGATATCGAAAAACTGATATTGATAAACCTATATTGAAAAACCGATATTGAAAAACAAATATTGAAATACCGATATTGAAAAACCGATATTGAAAAAACGATATTGAAACCGATATTAAACCGATATTGAAAAACCGATATTGAAAAACCGATATTGAAAAACCGATATTGAAACCGATATTAGAACCGATATTGAAAAACCGATATTGAAACCGATATTAGAACCGATATTGAAAAACCGATATTGAAAAACAAATATTGAAAAACTGATATCGAAAAACTGATATTGAAAAACCGATATTGAAAATCCGATATTGAAAAACTGATATTGAAACCGATATTAGAACCGATATTGAAAAACCGATATTGAAAAACAAATATTGAAAAACTGATATCGAAAAACTGATATTGAAAAACCGATATTGAATCCGATATTAGAACCGATATTCAAAAACCGATATTGCAGAACAAATATTGAAAAACCGATATTGAAAAACAAATATTGAAAAACTGATATCGAAAAACTGATATTGAAAAACCGATATTGAAAAACCGATATTGAAAAACTGATATTGAATCCGATATTAGAACCGATATTGAAAAACCGATATTGAAAAACAAATATTGAAAAACTGATATCGAAAAACTGATATTGAAAAACCGATATTGAAAAACCGATATTGAAAAACTTATATTGCAAAACCGATATTGCAAAACCGATATTGAAAAACCGATATTGAAAAACAAATATTGAAAAACTGATGTCGAAAAACTGATATTGATAAACCTATATTGAAAAACCGATATTGAATCCGATATTAGAACCGATATTGAAAAACTGATATTGAGAAACTGATATTGCAAAACCGATATTGAAAAACCGATATTGAAAAACAAATATTGAAAAACTGATATCGAAAAACTGATATTGATAAACCTATATTGAAAAACCGATATTGAAAAACAAATATTGAAATACCGATATTGAAAAACCGATATTGAAAAAACGATATTGAAACCGATATTAAACCGATATTGAAAAACCGATATTGAAAAACCGATATTGAAACCGATATTAGAACCGATATTGAAAAACCGATATTGAAACCGATATTAGAACCGATATTGAAAAACCGATATTGAAAAACAAATATTGAAAAACTGATATCGAAAAACTGATATTGAAAAACCGATATTGAAAAACTGATATTGAATCCGATATTAGAACCGATATTGAAAAACCGATATTGAAAAACAAATATTGAAAAACTGATATCGAAAAACTGATATTGCAAAACCGATATTGAAAAACCGATATTGAAAAACAAATATTGAAAAACTGATATCGAAAAACTGATATTGATAAACCTATATTGAAAAACCGATATTGAAAAACAAATATTGAAAAACTGATATCGAAAAACTGATATTGAAAAACCGATATTGAAAAACTGATATTGAAACCGATATTAGAACCGATATTGAAAAACCGATATTGAAAAACCGATATTGAAACCGATATTAAACCGATATTGAAAAACCGATATTGAAACCGATATTAGAACCGATATTGAAAAACCGATATTGAAAATCCGATATTGAAAAACTGATATTGAAACCGATATTAGAACCGATATTGAAAAACCGATATTGAAAAACAAATATTGAAAAACTGATATCGAAAAACTGATATTGAAACCGATATTAGAACCGATATTGAAAAACCGATATTGAAAAACAAATATTGAAAAACTGATATCGAAAAACTGATATTGCAAAACCGATATTGAAAAACCGATATTGAAAAACAAATATTGAAAAACTGATATCGAAAAACTGATATTGATAAACCTATATTGAAAAACCGATATTGAATCCGATATTAGAACCGATATTGAAAAACTGATATTGAGAAACTGATATTGCAAAACCGATATTGAAAAACCGATATTGAAAAACTTATATTGCAAAACCGATATTGCAAAACCGATATTGAAAAACCGATATTGAAAAACAAATATTGAAAAACTGATGTCGAAAAACTGATATTGATAAACCTATATTGAAAAACCGATATTGAATCCGATATTAGAACCGATATTGAAAAACTGATATTGAGAAACTGATATTGCAAAACCGATATTGAAAAACCGATATTGAAAAACAAATATTGAAAAACTGATATCGAAAAACTGATATTGATAAACCTATATTGAAAAACCGATATTGAAAAACAAATATTGAAATACCGATATTGAAAAACCGATATTGAAAAAACGATATTGAAACCGATATTAAACCGATATTGAAAAACCGATATTGAAAAACCGATATTGAAACCGATATTAGAACCGATATTGAAAAACCGATATTGAAACCGATATTAGAACCGATATTGAAAAACCGATATTGAAAAACAAATATTGAAAAACTGATATCGAAAAACTGATATTGAAAAACCGATATTGAAAAACTGATATTGAATCCGATATTAGAACCGATATTGAAAAACCGATATTGAAAAACAAATATTGAAAAACTGATATCGAAAAACTGATATTGCAAAACCGATATTGAAAAACCGATATTGAAAAACAAATATTGAAAAACTGATATCGAAAAACTGATATTGATAAACCTATATTGAAAAACCGATATTGAAAAACAAATATTGAAAAACTGATATCGAAAAACTGATATTGAAAAACCGATATTGAAAAACTGATATTGAAACCGATATTAGAACCGATATTGAAAAACCGATATTGAAAAACCGATATTGAAACCGATATTAAACCGATATTGAAAAACCGATATTGAAACCGATATTAGAACCGATATTCAAAAACCGATATTGCAGAACAAATATTGAAAAACCGATATTGAAAAACAAATATTGAAAAACTGATATCGAAAAACTGATATTGAAAAACCGATATTGAAAAACCGATATTGAAAAACTGATATTGAATCCGATATTAGAACCGATATTGAAAAACCGATATTGAAAAACAAATATTGAAAAACTGATATCGAAAAACTGATATTGAAAAACCGATATTGAAAAACCGATATTGAAAAACTTATATTGCAAAACCGATATTGCAAAACCGATATTGAAAAACCGATATTGAAAAACAAATATTGAAAAACTGATGTCGAAAAACTGATATTGATAAACCTATATTGAAAAACCGATATTGAATCCGATATTAGAACCGATATTGAAAAACTGATATTGAGAAACTGATATTGCAAAACCGATATTGAAAAACCGATATTGAAAAACAAATATTGAAAAACTGATATCGAAAAACTGATATTGATAAACCTATATTGAAAAACCGATATTGAAAAACAAATATTGAAATACCGATATTGAAAAACCGATATTGAAAAAACGATATTGAAACCGATATTAAACCGATATTGAAAAACCGATATTGAAAAACCGATATTGAAACCGATATTAGAACCGATATTGAAAAACCGATATTGAAACCGATATTAGAACCGATATTGAAAAACCGATATTGAAAAACAAATATTGAAAAACTGATATCGAAAAACTGATATTGAAAAACCGATATTGAAAAACTGATATTGAATCCGATATTAGAACCGATATTGAAAAACCGATATTGAAAAACAAATATTGAAAAACTGATATCGAAAAACTGATATTGCAAAACCGATATTGAAAAACCGATATTGAAAAACAAATATTGAAAAACTGATATCGAAAAACTGATATTGATAAACCTATATTGAAAAACCGATATTGAAAAACAAATATTGAAAAACTGATATCGAAAAACTGATATTGAAAAACCGATATTGAAAAACTGATATTGAAACCGATATTAGAACCGATATTGAAAAACCGATATTGAAAAACCGATATTGAAACCGATATTAAACCGATATTGAAAAACCGATATTGAAACCGATATTAGAACCGATATTGAAAAACCGATATTGAAAATCCGATATTGAAAAACTGATATTGAAACCGATATTAGAACCGATATTGAAAAACCGATATTGAAAAACAAATATTGAAAAACTGATATCGAAAAACTGATATTGAAACCGATATTAGAACCGATATTGAAAAACCGATATTGAAAAACAAATATTGAAAAACTGATATCGAAAAACTGATATTGCAAAACCGATATTGAAAAACCGATATTGAAAAACAAATATTGAAAAACTGATATCGAAAAACTGATATTGATAAACCTATATTGAAAAACCGATATTGAATCCGATATTAGAACCGATATTGAAAAACTGATATTGAGAAACTGATATTGCAAAACCGATATTGAAAAACCGATATTGAAAAACTTATATTGCAAAACCGATATTGCAAAACCGATATTGAAAAACCGATATTGAAAAACAAATATTGAAAAACTGATGTCGAAAAACTGATATTGATAAACCTATATTGAAAAACCGATATTGAATCCGATATTAGAACCGATATTGAAAAACTGATATTGAGAAACTGATATTGCAAAACCGATATTGAAAAACCGATATTGAAAAACAAATATTGAAAAACTGATATCGAAAAACTGATATTGATAAACCTATATTGAAAAACCGATATTGAAAAACAAATATTGAAATACCGATATTGAAAAACCGATATTGAAAAAACGATATTGAAACCGATATTAAACCGATATTGAAAAACCGATATTGAAAAACCGATATTGAAACCGATATTAGAACCGATATTGAAAAACCGATATTGAAACCGATATTAGAACCGATATTGAAAAACCGATATTGAAAAACAAATATTGAAAAACTGATATCGAAAAACTGATATTGAAAAACCGATATTGAAAAACTGATATTGAATCCGATATTAGAACCGATATTGAAAAACCGATATTGAAAAACAAATATTGAAAAACTGATATCGAAAAACTGATATTGCAAAACCGATATTGAAAAACCGATATTGAAAAACAAATATTGAAAAACTGATATCGAAAAACTGATATTGATAAACCTATATTGAAAAACCGATATTGAAAAACAAATATTGAAAAACTGATATCGAAAAACTGATATTGAAAAACCGATATTGAAAAACTGATATTGAAACCGATATTAGAACCGATATTGAAAAACCGATATTGAAAAACCGATATTGAAACCGATATTAAACCGATATTGAAAAACCGATATTGAAACCGATATTAGAACCGATATTGAAAAACCGATATTGAAAATCCGATATTGAAAAACTGATATTGAAACCGATATTAGAACCGATATTGAAAAACCGATATTGAAAAACAAATATTGAAAAACTGATATCGAAAAACTGATATTGAAACCGATATTAGAACCGATATTGAAAAACCGATATTGAAAAACAAATATTGAAAAACTGATATCGAAAAACTGATATTGCAAAACCGATATTGAAAAACCGATATTGAAAAACAAATATTGAAAAACTGATATCGAAAAACTGATATTGCAAAACCGATATTGAAAAACCGATATTGAAAAACCGATATTGAAAAACCGATATTGCAAAACCGATATTGAAAAACCGATATTGCAAAACCGATATTGAAAAACCGATATTGAAAAACCGATATTGAAAAACCTATATCGAATAACTGATATTGAAAAACCGATATTGAAAAACTGATATTGAATCCGATATTAGAACCGATATTGAAAAACCGATATTGAAAAACAAATATTGAAAAACTGATATCGAAAAACTGATATTGCAAAACCGATATTGAAAAACCGATATTGAAAAACAAATATTGAAAAACTGTTATCGAAAAACTGATATTGATAAACCTATATTGAAAAACCGATATTGAAAAACAAATATTGATAAACTGATATCGAAAAACTGATATTGAAAAACCGATATTGAAAAACTGATATTGAAACCGATATTAGAACCGATATTGAAAAACCGATATTGAAAAACCGATATTGAAAAACCGATATTGAAACCGATATTAAACCGATATTGAAAAACCGATATTGAAACCGATATTAGAACCGATATTGAAAAACCGATATTGAAAATCCGATATTGAAAAACTGATATTGAAACCGATATTAGAACCGATATTGAAAAACCGATATTGAAAAACAAATATTGAAAAACTGATATCGAAAAACTGATATTGAAACCGATATTAGAACCGATATTGAAAAACCGATATTGAAAAACAAATATTGAAAAACTGATATCGAAAAACTGATATTGCAAAACCGATATTGAAAAACCGATATTGAAAAACAAATATTGAAAAACTGATATCGAAAAACTGATATTGATAAACCTATATTGAAAAACCGATATTGAATCCGATATTAGAACCGATATTGAAAAACTGATATTGAGAAACTGATATTGCAAAACCGATATTGAAAAACCGATATTGAAAAACTTATATTGCAAAACCGATATTGCAAAACCGATATTGAAAAACAAATATTGAAAAACTGATGTCGAAAAACTGATATTGATAAACCTATATTGAAAAACCGATATTGAATCCGATATTAGAACCGATATTGAAAAACTGATATTGAGAAACTGATATTGCAAAACCGATATTGAAAAACCGATATTGAAAAACAAATATTGAAAAACTGATATCGAAAAACTGATATTGATAAACCTATATTGAAAAACCGATATTGAAAAACAAATATTGAAATACCGATATTGAAAAACCGATATTGAAAAAACGATATTGAAACCGATATTAAACCGATATTGAAAAACCGATATTGAAAAACCGATATTGAAAAACCGATATTGAAACCGATATTAGAACCGATATTGAAAAACCGATATTGAAACCGATATTAGAACCGATATTGAAAAACCGATATTGAAAAACAAATATTGAAAAACTGATATCGAAAAACTGATATTGAAAAACCGATATTGAAAATCCGATATTGAAAAACTGATATTGAAACCGATATTAGAACCGATATTGAAAAACCGATATTGAAAAACAAATATTGAAAAACTGATATCGAAAAACTGATATTGAAAAACCGATATTGAATCCGATATTAGAACCGATATTCAAAAACCGATATTGCAGAACAAATATTGAAAAACCGATATTGAAAAACAAATATTGAAAAACTGATATCGAAAAACTGATATTGAAAAACCGATATTGAAAAACCGATATTGAAAAACTGATATTGAAACCGATATTAGAACCGATATTGAAAAACCGATATTGAAAAACAAATATTGAAAAACTGATATCGAAAAACTGATATTGAAAAACCGATATTGAAAAACCGATATTGAAAAACTTATATTGCAAAACCGATATTGAAAAACCGATATTGAATCCGATATTAGAACCGATATTCAAAAACCGATATTGCAGAACAAATATTGAAAAACCGATATTGAAAAACAAATATTGAAAAACTGATATCGAAAAACTGATATTGAAAAACCGATATTGAAAAACCGATATTGCAAAACCGATATTGAAAAACCGATATTGCAAAACCGATATTGAAAAACCGATATTGAAAAACCGATATTGAAAAACCTATATCGAATAACTGATATTGAAAAACCGATATTGAAAAACTGATATTGAATCCGATATTAGAACCGATATTGAAAAACCGATATTGAAAAACAAATATTGAAAAACTGATATCGAAAAACTGATATTGCAAAACCGATATTGAAAAACCGATATTGAAAAACCGATATTGAAAAACCGATATTGCAAAACCGATATTGAAAAACCGATATTGCAAAACCGATATTGAAAAACCGATATTGAAAAACCGATATTGAAAAACCTATATCGAATAACTGATATTGAAAAACCGATATTGAAAAACCGATATTGAAAAACAAATATTGAAAAACTGATATCGAAAAACTGATATTGATAAACCTATATTGAAAAACCGATATTGAATCCGATATTAGAACCGATATTGAAAAACTGATATTGAGAAACTGATATTGCAAAACCGATATTGAAAAACCGATATTGAAAAACTTATATTGCAAAACCGATATTGCAAAACCGATATTGAAAAACCGATATTGAAAAACAAATATTGAAAAACTGATGTCGAAAAACTGATATTGATAAACCTATATTGAAAAACCGATATTGAATCCGATATTAGAACCGATATTGAAAAACTGATATTGAGAAACTGATATTGCAAAACCGATATTGAAAAACCGATATTGAAAAACAAATATTGAAAAACTGATATCGAAAAACTGATATTGATAAACCTATATTGAAAAACCGATATTGAAAAACAAATATTGAAATACCGATATTGAAAAACCGATATTGAAAAAACGATATTGAAACCGATATTAAACCGATATTGAAAAACCGATATTGAAAAACCGATATTGAAACCGATATTAGAACCGATATTGAAAAACCGATATTGAAACCGATATTAGAACCGATATTGAAAAACCGATATTGAAAAACAAATATTGAAAAACTGATATCGAAAAACTGATATTGAAAAACCGATATTGAAAAACTGATATTGAATCCGATATTAGAACCGATATTGAAAAACCGATATTGAAAAACAAATATTGAAAAACTGATATCGAAAAACTGATATTGCAAAACCGATATTGAAAAACCGATATTGAAAAACAAATATTGAAAAACTGATATCGAAAAACTGATATTGATAAACCTATATTGAAAAACCGATATTGAAAAACAAATATTGAAAAACTGATATCGAAAAACTGATATTGAAAAACCGATATTGAAAAACTGATATTGAAACCGATATTAGAACCGATATTGAAAAACCGATATTGAAAAACCGATATTGAAACCGATATTAAACCGATATTGAAAAACCGATATTGAAACCGATATTAGAACCGATATTGAAAAACCGATATTGAAAATCCGATATTGAAAAACTGATATTGAAACCGATATTAGAACCGATATTGAAAAACCGATATTGAAAAACAAATATTGAAAAACTGATATCGAAAAACTGATATTGAAACCGATATTAGAACCGATATTGAAAAACCGATATTGAAAAACAAATATTGAAAAACTGATATCGAAAAACTGATATTGCAAAACCGATATTGAAAAACCGATATTGAAAAACAAATATTGAAAAACTGATATCGAAAAACTGATATTGCAAAACCGATATTGAAAAACCGATATTGAAAAACCGATATTGAAAAACCGATATTGCAAAACCGATATTGAAAAACCGATATTGCAAAACCGATATTGAAAAACCGATATTGAAAAACCGATATTGAAAAACCTATATCGAATAACTGATATTGAAAAACCGATATTGAAAAACTGATATTGAATCCGATATTAGAACCGATATTGAAAAACCGATATTGAAAAACAAATATTGAAAAACTGATATCGAAAAACTGATATTGCAAAACCGATATTGAAAAACCGATATTGAAAAACAAATATTGAAAAACTGATATCGAAAAACTGATATTGATAAACCTATATTGAAAAACCGATATTGAAAAACAAATATTGAAAAACTGATATCGAAAAACTGATATTGAAAAACCGATATTGAAAAACTGATATTGAAACCGATATTAGAACCGATATTGAAAAACCGATATTGAAAAACCGATATTGAAACCGATATTAAACCGATATTGAAAAACCGATATTGAAACCGATATTAGAACCGATATTGAAAAACCGATATTGAAAATCCGATATTGAAAAACTGATATTGAAACCGATATTAGAACCGATATTGAAAAACCGATATTGAAAAACAAATATTGAAAAACTGATATCGAAAAACTGATATTGAAACCGATATTAGAACCGATATTGAAAAACCGATATTGAAAAACAAATATTGAAAAACTGATATCGAAAAACTGATATTGATAAACCTATATTGAAAAACCGATATTGAATCCGATATTAGAACCGATATTGAAAAACTGATATTGAGAAACTGATATTGCAAAACCGATATTGAAAAACCGATATTGAAAAACTTATATTGCAAAACCGATATTGCAAAACCGATATTGAAAAACAAATATTGAAAAACTGATATCGAAAAACTGATATTGAAAAACC
Organism: Andrena cerasifolii; assembly: GCF_050908995.1. Classification (NCBI taxonomy): domain Eukaryota; kingdom Metazoa; phylum Arthropoda; class Insecta; order Hymenoptera; family Andrenidae; genus Andrena; species Andrena cerasifolii. The sequence continues at coordinate 33,662 of NW_027485200.1, read as the reverse complement.
GATATTGAAAAACTGATAATGAATCCGATATTAGAACCGATATTGAAAAACCGATATTGAAAAACAAATATTGAAAAACTGATATCGAAAAACTGATATTGCAAAACCGATATTGAAAAACCGATATTGAAAAACAAAAATTGAAAAACTGATATCGAAAAACTGATATTGATAAACCTATATTGAAAAACCGATATTGAATCCGATATTAGAACCGATATTGAAAAACTGATATTGAGAAACTGATATTGCAAAACCGATATTAGAACCGATATTGAAAAACCGATATTGAAAAACAAATATTGAAAAACTGATATCGAAAAACTGATATTGAAACCGATATTAGAACCGATATTGAAAAACCGATATTGAAAAACAAATATTGAAAAACTGATATCGAAAAACTGATATTGCAAAACCGATATTGAAAAACCGATATTGAAAAACAAATATTGAAAAACTGATATCGAAAAACTGATATTGATAAACCTATATTGAAAAACCGATATTGAATCCGATATTAGAACCGATATTGAAAAACTGATATTGAGAAACTGATATTGCAAAACCGATATTGAAAAACCGATATTGAAAAACTTATATTGCAAAACCGATATTGCAAAGCCGATATTGAAAAACCGATATTGAAAAACAAATATTGAAAAACTGATATCGAAAAACTGATATTGATAAACCTATATTGAAAAACCGATATTGAATCCGATATTAGAACCGATATTGAAAAACTGATATTGAGAAACTAATATTGCAAAACCGATATTGAAAAACCGATATTGAAAAACAAATATTGAAAAACTGATATCGAAAAACTGATATTGATAAACCTATATTGAAAACCCGATATTGAATCCGATATTAGAACCGATATTGAAAAACCGATATTGAAAAACAAATATTGAAAAACTGATATCGAAAAACTGATATTGAAAAACCGATATTGAAAATCCGATATTGAAAAACTGATATTGAAACCGATATTAGAACCGATATTGAAAAACCGATATTGAAAAACAAATATTGAAAAACTGATATCGAAAAACTGATATTGAAAAACCGATATTGAAAAACAAATATTGAAAAACTGATATCGAAAAACTGATATTGATAAACCTATATTGAAAAACCGATATTGAATCCGATATTAGAACCGATATTGAAAAACTGATATTGAGAAACTGATATTGCAAAACCGATATTGAAAAACCGATATTGAAAAACAAATATTGAAAAACTGATATCGAAAAACTGATATTGATAAACCTATATTGAAAAACCGATATTGAAAAACAAATATTGAAATACCGATATTGAAAAACCGATATTGAAAAAACGATATTGAAACCGATATTAAACCGATATTGAAAAACCGATATTGAAACCGATATTAGAACCGATATTGAAAAACCGATATTGAAACCGATATTAGAACCGATATTGAAAAACCGATATTGAAAAACAAATATTGAAAAACTGATATCGAAAAACTGATATTGAAAAACCGATATTGAAAATCCGATATTGAAAAACTGATATTGAAACCGATATTAGAACCGATATTGAAAAACCGATATTGAAAAACAAATATTGAAAAACTGATATCGAAAAACTGATATTGAAAAACCGATATTGAAAAACCGATATTGAAAAACTGATATTGAAACCGATATTAGAACCGATATTGAAAAACCGATATTGAAAAACAAATATTGAAAAACTGATATCGAAAAACTGATATTGAAAAACCGATATTGAAAAACCGATATTGAAAAACCGATATTGAAAAACAAATATTGAAAAACTGATATCGAAAAACTGATATTGATAAACCTATATTGAAAAACCGATATTGAATCCGATATTAGAACCGATATTGAAAAACTGATATTGAGAAACTGATATTGCAAAACCGATATTGAAAAACCGATATTGAAAAACTTATATTGAAATACCGATATTGAAAAACCGATATTGAAAAAACGATATTGAAACCGATATTAAACCGATATTGAAAAACCGATATTGAATCCGATATTAGAACCGATATTGAAAAACCGATATTGAAAAACAAATATTGAAAAACTGATATCGAAAAACTGATATTGCAAAACCGATATTGAAAAACCGATATTGAAAAACAAATATTGAAAAACTGATATCGAAAAACTGATATTGATAAACCTATATTGAAAAACCGATATTGAATCCGATATTAGAACCGATATTGAAAAACTGATATTGAGAAACTGATATTGCAAAACCGATATTGAAAAACCGATATTGAAAAACCGATATTGAAAAACAAATATTGAAATACCGATATTGAAAAACTGATATTGAAAAACCGATATTGAAAATCCGATATTGAAAAACTGATATTGAAACCGATATTAGAACCGATATTGAAAAACCGATATTGAAAAACAAATATTGAAAAACTGATATCGAAAAACTGATATTGAAAAACCGATATTGAAAAACAAATATTGAAAAACTGATATCGAAAAACTGATATTGATAAACCTATATTGAAAAACCGATATTGAATCCGATATTAGAACCGATATTGAAAAACTGATATTGAGAAACTGATATTGCAAAACCGATATTGAAAAACCGATATTGAAAAACAAATATTGAAAAACTGATATCGAAAAACTGATATTGATAAACCTATATTGAAAAACCGATATTGAAAAACAAATATTGAAATACCGATATTGAAAAACCGATATTGAAAAAACGATATTGAAACCGATATTAAACCGATATTGAAAAACCGATATTGAAACCGATATTAGAACCGATATTGAAAAACCGATATTGAAACCGATATTAGAACCGATATTGAAAAACCGATATTGAAAAACAAATATTGAAAAACTGATATCGAAAAACTGATATTGAAAAACCGATATTGAAAATCCGATATTGAAAAACTGATATTGAAACCGATATTAGAACCGATATTGAAAAACCGATATTGAAAAACAAATATTGAAAAACTGATATCGAAAAACTGATATTGAAAAACCGATATTGAAAAACCGATATTGAAAAACTGATATTGAAACCGATATTAGAACCGATATTGAAAAACCGATATTGAAAAACAAATATTGAAAAACTGATATCGAAAAACTGATATTGAAAAACCGATATTGAAAAACCGATATTGAAAAACCGATATTGAAAAACAAATATTGAAAAACTGATATCGAAAAACTGATATTGATAAACCTATATTGAAAAACCGATATTGAATCCGATATTAGAACCGATATTGAAAAACTGATATTGAGAAACTGATATTGCAAAACCGATATTGAAAAACCGATATTGAAAAACTTATATTGAAATACCGATATTGAAAAACCGATATTGAAAAAACGATATTGAAACCGATATTAAACCGATATTGAAAAACCGATATTGAATCCGATATTAGAACCGATATTGAAAAACCGATATTGAAAAACAAATATTGAAAAACTGATATCGAAAAACTGATATTGCAAAACCGATATTGAAAAACCGATATTGAAAAACAAATATTGAAAAACTGATATCGAAAAACTGATATTGATAAACCTATATTGAAAAACCGATATTGAATCCGATATTAGAACCGATATTGAAAAACTGATATTGAGAAACTGATATTGCAAAACCGATATTGAAAAACCGATATTGAAAAACAAATATTGAAATACCGATATTGAAAAACCGATATTGAAAAACCGATATTGAAACCGATATTGAAAAACCGATATTGAAAAACAAATATTGAAAAACTGATATCGAAAAACTGATATTGAAACCGATATTAGAACCGATATTGAAAAACCGATATTGAAAAACAAATATTGAAAAACTGATATCGAAAAACTGATATTGCAAAACCGATATTGAAAAACCGATATTGAAAAACAAATATTGAAAAACTGATATCGAAAAACTGATATTGATAAACCTATATTGAAGAACCGATATTGAATCCGATATTAGAACCGATATTGAAAAACTGATATTGAGAAACTGATATTGCAAAACCGATATTGAAAAACCGATATTGAAAAACTTATATTGAAATACCGATATTGAAAAACCGATATTGAAAAAACGATATTGAAACCGATATTAAACCGATATTGAAAAACCGATATTGAATCCGATATTAGAACCGATATTGAAAAACCGATATTGAATCCGATATTCGAACCGATATTGAAAAACCGATATTGAAAAACAAATATCGAAAAACTGATATTGCAAAACCGATATTGAAAAACCGATATTGAAAAACAAATATTGAAAAACTGATATCGAAAAACTGATATTGCAAAACCGATATTGAAAAACCGATATTGAAAAACAAATATTGAAAAACTGATATCGAAAAACTGATATTGCAAAACCGATATTGAAAAACCGATATTGAAAAACCGATATTGAAAAACCGATATTGCAAAACCGATATTGAAAAACCGATATTGCAAAACCGATATTGAAAAACCGATATTGAAAAACCGATATTGAAAAACCTATATCGAATAACTGATATTGAAAAACCGATATTGAAAAACTGATATTGAATCCGATATTAGAACCGATATTGAAAAACCGATATTGAAAAACAAATATTGAAAAACAGATATCGAAAAACTGATATTGCAAAACCGATATTGAAAAACCGATATTGAAAAACAAATATTGAAAAACTGATATCGAAAAACTGATATTGATAAACCTATATTGAAAAACCGATATTGAAAAACAAATATTGAAAAACTGATATCGAAAAACTGATATTGAAAAACCGATATTGAAAAACTGATATTGAAACCGATATTAGAACCGATATTGAAAAACCGATATTGAAAAACCGATATTGAAAAACCGATATTGAAACCGATATTAAACCGATATTGAAAAACCGATATCGAAAAACTGATATTGAAAAACCGATATTGAAAAACTGATATTGAAACCGATATTAGAACCGATATTGAAAAACCGATATTGAAAAACCGATATTGAAACCGATATTAAACCGATATTGAAAAACCGATATTGAAACCGATATTAGAACCGATATTGAAAAACCGATATTGAAAATCCGATATTGAAAAACTGATATTGAAACCGATATTAGAACCGATATTGAAAAACCGATATTGAAAAACAAATATTGAAAAACTGATATCGAAAAACTGATATTGAAACCGATATTAGAACCGATATTGAAAAACCGATATTGAAAAACAAATATTGAAAAACTGATATCGAAAAACTGATATTGCAAAACCGATATTGAAAAACCGATATTGAAAAACAAATATTGAAAAACTGATATCGAAAAACTGATATTGATAAAACTATATTGAAAAACCGATATTGAATCCGATATTAGAACCGATATTGAAAAACTGATATTGAGAAACTGATATTGCAAAACCGATATTGAAAAACCGATATTGAAAAACAAATATTGAAAAACTGATATCGAAAAACTGATATTGATAAACCTATATTGAAAAACCGATATTGAATCCGATATTAGAACCGATATTCATAAACCGATATTGGAGAACAAATATTGAAAAACTGATATTGAAAAACCGATATTGAAAAACAAATATTGAAATACCGATATTGAAAAACCGATATTGAATCCGATATTCGAACCGATATTCAAAAACCGATATTGGAGAACAAATATTGAAAAACTGATATTGAAAAACCGATATTGAAAAACAAATATTGAAATACCGATATTGAAAAACCGATATTGAAAAACCGATATTGAAAAAACGATATTGAAACCGATATTAAACCGATATTGAAAAACCGATATTGAAACCGATATTAGAACCGATATCGAAAAACCGATATTGAAAATCCGATATTGAAAAACTGATATTGAAACCGATATTAGAACCGATATTGAAAAACCGATATTGAAAAACAAATATTGAAAAACTGATATCGAAAAACTGATATTGAAAAACCGATATTGAAAAACCGATATTGAATCCGATATTAGAACCGATATTCAAAAACCGATATTAGAGAACAAATATTGCAAAACCGATATTGAAAAACCGATATTGAAAAACCGATATTGAAAAAACGATATTGAAACCGATATTAAACCGATATTGAAAAACCGATATTGAAAAACCGATATTGAAACCGATATTAGAACCGATATTGAAAAACCGATATTGAAACCGATATTAGAACCGATATTGAAAAACCGATATTGAAAAACAAATATTGAAAAACTGATATCGAAAAACTGATATTGAAAAACCGATATTGAAAATCCGATATTGAAAAACTGATATTGAAAAACAAATATTGAAAAACTGATATCGAAAAACTGATATTGATAAACCTATATTGAAAAACCGATATTGAATCCGATATTAGAACCGATATTGAAAAACTGATATTGAGAAACTGATATTGCAAAACCGATATTGAAAAACCGATATTGAAAAACCGATATCGAATAACTGATATTGAAAAACCGATATTGAAAAACTGATATTGAATCCGATATTAGAACCGATATTGAAAAACCGATATTGAAAAACAAATATTGAAAAACTGATATCGAAAAACTGATATTGAAAAACCGATATTGAAAAACTGATATTGAAACCGATATTAGAACCGATATTGAAAAACCGATATTGAAAAACCGATATTGAAAAAAAGATATTGAAACCGATATTAAACCGATATTGAAAAACCGATATTGAAAACGATATTAGAACCGATATTGAAAAACCGATATTGAAAATCCGATATTGAAAAACTGATATTGAAACCGATATTAGAACCGATATTGAAAAACCGATATTGAAAAACAAATATTGAAAAACTGATATCGAAAAACTGATATTGAAACCGATATTAGAACCGATATTGAAAAACCGATATTGAAAAACAAATATTGAAAGACTGATATCGAAAAACTGATATTGCAAACCGATATTGAAAAACCGATATTGAAAAACAAATATTGAAAAACTGATATCGAAAAACTGATATTGATAAACCTATATTGAAAAACCGATATTGAATCCGATATTAGAACCGATATTGAAAAACTGATATTGAGAAACTGATATTGCAAAACCCATATTGAAAAACCGATATTGAAAAACTGATATTGAAACCGATATTAGAACCGATATTGAAAAACCGATATTGAAAAACAAATATTGAAAAACTGATATCGAAAAACTGATATTGAAAAACCGATATTGAAAAACCGATATTGAATCCGATATTAGAACCGATATTCAAAAACCGATATTAGAAAACAAATATTGCAAAACCGATATTGAAAAACCGATATTGAAAAACCGATATTGAAAAAACGATATTGAAACCGATATTAAACCGATATTGAAAAACCGATATTGAAAAACCGATATTGAAACCGATATTAGAACCGATATTGAAAAACCGATATTGAAACCGATATTAGAACCGATATTGAAAAACCGATATTGAAAAACAAATATTGAAAAACTGATATCGAAAAACTGATATTGAAAAACCGATATTGAAAATCCGATATTGAAAAACTGATATTGAAAAACAAATATTGAAAAACTGATATCGAAAAACTGATATTGATAAACCTATATTGAAAAACCGATATTGAATCCGATATTAGAACCGATATTGAAAAACTGATATTGAGAAACTGATATTGCAAAACCGATATTGAAAAACCGATATTGAAAAACCGATATCGAATAACTGATATTGAAAAACCGATATTGAAAAACTGATATTGAATCCGATATTAGAACCGATATTGAAAAACCGATATTGAAAAACAAATATTGAAAAACTGATATCGAAAAACTGATATTGAAAAACCGATATTGAAAAACTGATATTGAAACCGATATTAGAACCGATATTGAAAAACCGATATTGAAAAACCGATATTGAAAAAAAGATATTGAAACCGATATTAAACCGATATTGAAAAACCGATATTGAAAACGATATTAGAACCGATATTGAAAAACCGATATTGAAAATCCGATATTGAAAAACTGATATTGAAACCGATATTAGAACCGATATTGAAAAACCGATATTGAAAAACAAATATTGAAAAACTGATATCGAAAAACTGATATTGAAACCGATATTAGAACCGATATTGAAAAACCGATATTGAAAAACAAATATTGAAAAACTGATATCGAAAAACTGATATTGCAAACCGATATTGAAAAACCGATATTGAAAAACAAATATTGAAAAACTGATATCGAAAAACTGATATTGATAAACCTATATTGAAAAACCGATATTGAATCCGATATTAGAACCGATATTGAAAAACTGATATTGAGAAACTGATATTGCAAAACCCATATTGAAAAACCGATATTGAAAAACTTATATTGCAAAACCGATATTGAAAAACCGATATTGAATCCGATATTAGAACCGATATTCAAAAACCGATATTGCAGAACAAATATTGAAAAACCGATATTGAAAAACAAATATTGAAAAACTGATATCGAAAAACTGATATTGAAAAACCGATATTGAAAAACCGATATTGAAAAACTGATATTGAAACCGATATTAGAACCGATATTGAAAAACCGATATTGCAGAACAAATATTGAAAAACCGATATTGAAAAACAAATATTGAAAAACTGATATCGAAAAACTGATACTGAAAAACCGATATTGAAAAACCGATATTGCAAAACCGATATTGAAAAACCGATATTGCAAAACCGATATTGAAAAACCGATATTGAAAAACCGATATTGAAAAAACGATATTGAAACCGATATTAAACCGATATTGAAAAACCGATATTGAAACCGATATTAGAACCGATATTGAAAAACCGATATTGAAAATCCGATATTGAAAAACTGATATTGAAACCGATATTAGAACCGATATTGAAAAACCGATATTGAAAAACAAATATTGAAAAACTGATATCGAAAAACTGATATTGAAAAACCGATATTGAAAAACCGATATTGAATCCGATATTAGAACCGATATTCAAAAACCGATATTAGAGAACAAATATTGCAAAACCGATATTGAAAAACCGATATTGAAAAACCGATATTGAAAAAACGATATTGAAACCGATATTAAACCGATATTGAAAAACCGATATTGAAAAACCGATATTGAAACCGATATTGAAAAACAAATATTGAAAAACTGATATCGAAAAACTGATATTGATAAACCTATATTGAAAAACCGATATTGAATCCGATATTAGAACCGATATTGAAAAACTGATATTGAGAAACTGATATTGCAAAACCGATATTGAAAAACCGATATTGAAAAACCGATATTGAATCCGATATTAGAACCGATATTCATAAACCGATATTGGAGAACAAATATTGAAAAACTGATATTGAAAAACCGATATTGAAAAACAAATATTGAAATACCGATATTGAAAAACCGATATTGAATCCGATATTAGAACCGATATTCAAAAACCGATATTGCAGAACAAATATTGAAAAACCGATATTGAAAAACAAATATTGAAAAACTGATATCGAAAAACTGATATTGAAAAACCGATATTGAAAAACCGATATTGCAAAACCGATATTGAAAAACCGATATTGCAAAACCGATATTGAAAAACCGATATTGAAAAACCGATATTGAAAAACCTATATCGAATAACTGATATTGAAAAACCGATATTGAAAAACTGATATTGAATCCGATATTAGAACCGATATTGAAAAACAAATATTGAAAAACTGATATCGAAAAACTGATATTGCAAAACCGATATTGAAAAACCGATATTGAAAAACAAATATTGAAAAACTGATATCGAAAAACTGATATTGATAAACCTATATTGAAAAACCGATATTGAATCCGATATTAGAACCGATATTGAAAAACTGATATTGAGAAACTGATATTGCAAAACCGATATTGAAAAACCGATATTGAAAAACCGATATTGAAAAACAAATATTGAAAAACTGATATCGAAAAACTGATATTGATAAACCTATATTGAAAAACCGATATTGAATCCGATATTAGAACCGATATTCATAAACCGATATTGGAGAACAAATATTGAAAAACTGATATTGAAAAACCGATATTGAAAAACAAATATTGAAATACCGATATTGAAAAACCGATATTGAATCCGATATTCGAACCGATATTCAAAAACCGATATTGGAGAACAAATATTGAAAAACTGATATTGAAAAACCGATATTGAAAAACAAATATTGAAATACCGATATTGAAAAACCGATATTGAAAAACCGATATTGAAAAAACGATATTGAAACCGATATTAAACCGATATTGAAAAACCGATATTGAAACCGATATTAGAACCGATATTGAAAAACCGATATTGAAAATCCGATATTGAAAAACTGATATTGAAACCGATATTAGAACCGATATTGAAAAACCGATATTGAAAAACAAATATTGAAAAACTGATATCGAAAAACTGATATTGAAAAACCGATATTGAAAAACCGATATTGAATCCGATATTAGAACCGATATTCAAAAACCGATATTAGAGAACAAATATTGCAAAACCGATATTGAAAAACCGATATTGAAAAACCGATATTGAAAAAACGATATTGAAACCGATATTAAACCGATATTGAAAAACCGATATTGAAAAACCGATATTGAAACCGATATTGAAAAACAAATATTGAAAAACTGATATCGAAAAACTGATATTGATAAACCTATATTGAAAAACCGATATTGAATCCGATATTAGAACCGATATTGAAAAACTGATATTGAGAAACTGATATTGCAAAACCGATATTGAAAAACCGATATTGAAAAACCGATATTGAATCCGATATTAGAACCGATATTCATAAACCGATATTGGAGAACAAATATTGAAAAACTGATATTGAAAAACCGATATTGAAAAACAAATATTGAAATACCGATATTGAAAAACCGATATTGAATCCGATATTCGAACCGATATTCAAAAACCGATATTGGAGAACAAATATTGAAAAACTGATATTGAAAAACCGATATTGAAAAACAAATATTGAAATACCGATATTGAAAAACCGATATTGAAAAACCGATATTGAAAAAACGATATTGAAACCGATATTAAACCGATATTGAAAAACCGATATTGAAACCGATATTAGAACCGATATTGAAAAACCGATATTGAAAATCCGATATTGAAAAACTGATATTGAAACCGATATTAGAACCGATATTGAAAAACAAATATTGAAAAACTGATATCGAAAAACTGATATTGAAAAACCGATATTGAAAAACCGATATTGAATCCGATATTAGAACCGATATTCAAAAACCGATATTAGAGAACAAATATTGCAAAACCGATATTGAAAAACCGATATTGAAAAACCGATATTGAAAAAACGATATTGAAACCGATATTAAACCGATATTGAAAAACCGATATTGAAAAACCGATATTGAAACCGATATTAGAACCGATATTGAAAAACCGATATTGAAAAACAAATATTGAAAAACTGATATCGAAAAACTGATATTGAAAAACCGATATTGAAAATCCGATATTAGAACCGATATTGAAAAACCGATATTGAAAATCCGATATTGAAAAACTGATATTGAAACCGATATTAGAACCGATATTGAAAAACAAATATCGAAAAACTGATATCGAAAAACTGATATTGAAAAACCGATATTGAAAAACCGATATTGAATCCGATATTAGAACCGATATTCAAAAACCGATATTGGAGAACAAATATTGAAAAACTGATATTGAAAAACCGATATTGAAAAACAAATATTGAAATACCGATATTGAAAAACCGATATTGAAAAACCGATATTGAAAAAACGATATTGAAACCGATATTAAACCGATATTGAAAAACCGATATTGAAACCGATATTAGAACCGATATTGAAAAACCGATATTGAAAATCCGATATTGAAAAACTGATATTGAAACCGATATTAGAACCGATATTGAAAAACCGATATTGAAAAACAAATATTGAAAAACTGATATCGAAAAACTGATATTGAAAAACCGATATTGAAAAACCGATATTGAATCCGATATTAGAACCGATATTCAAAAACCGATATTAGAGAACAAATATTGCAAAACCGATATTGAAAAACCGATATTGAAAAACCGATATTGAAAAAACGATATTGAAACCGATATTAAACCGATATTGAAAAACCGATATTGAAAAACCGATATTGAAACCGATATTGAAAAACAAATATTGAAAAACTGATATCGAAAAACTGATATTGATAAACCTATATTGAAAAACCGATATTGAATCCGATATTAGAACCGATATTGAAAAACTGATATTGAGAAACTGATATTGCAAAACCGATATTGAAAAACCGATATTGAAAAACCGATATTGAATCCGATATTAGAACCGATATTCATAAACCGATATTGGAGAACAAATATTGAAAAACTGATATTGAAAAACCGATATTGAAAAACAAATATTGAAATACCGATATTGAAAAACCGATATTGAATCCGATATTCGAACCGATATTCAAAAACCGATATTGGAGAACAAATATTGAAAAACTGATATTGAAAAACCGATATTGAAAAACAAATATTGAAATACCGATATTGAAAAACCGATATTGAAAAACCGATATTGAAAAAACGATATTGAAACCGATATTAAACCGATATTGAAAAACCGATATTGAAACCGATATTAGAACCGATATTGAAAAACCGATATTGAAAATCCGATATTGAAAAACTGATATTGAAACCGATATTAGAACCGATATTGAAAAACAAATATTGAAAAACTGATATCGAAAAACTGATATTGAAAAACCGATATTGAAAAACCGATATTGAATCCGATATTAGAACCGATATTCAAAAACCGATATTAGAGAACAAATATTGCAAAACCGATATTGAAAAACCGATATTGAAAAACCGATATTGAAAAAACGATATTGAAACCGATATTAAACCGATATTGAAAAACCGATATTGAAAAACCGATATTGAAACCGATATTAGAACCGATATTGAAAAACCGATATTGAAAAACAAATATTGAAAAACTGATATCGAAAAACTGATATTGAAAAACCGATATTGAAAATCCGATATTGAAAAACTGATATTGAAACCGATATTAGAACCGATATTGAAAAACCGATATTGAAAAAACGATATTGAAACCGATATTAAACCGATATTGAAAAACCGATATTGAAACCGATATTAGAACCGATATTGAAAAACCGATATTGAAAATCCGATATTGAAAAACTGATATTGAAAAACCGATATTGAAAAAACGATATTGAAACCGATATTAAACCGATATTGAAAAACCGATATTGAAAAACCGATATTGAAACCGATATTGAAAAACAAATATTGAAAAACTGATATCGAAAAACTGATATTGATAAACCTATATTGAAAAACCGATATTGAATCCGATATTAGAACCGATATTGAAAAACTGATATTGAGAAACTGATATTGCAAAACCGATATTGAAAAACCGATATTGAAAAACCGATATTGAATCCGATATTAGAACCGATATTCATAAACCGATATTGGAGAACAAATATTGAAAAACTGATATTGAAAAACCGATATTGAAAACAAATATTGAAATACCGATATTGAAAAACCGATATTGAATCCGATATTCGAACCGATATTCAAAAACCGATATTGGAGAACAAATATTGAAAAACTGATATTGAAAAACCGATATTGAAAAACAAATATTGAAATACCGATATTGAAAAACCGATATTGAAAAACCGATATTGAAAAAACGATATTGAAACCGATATTAAACCGATATTGAAAAACCGATATTGAAACCGATATTAGAACCGATATTGAAAAACCGATATTGAAAATCCGATATTGAAAAACTGATATTGAAACCGATATTAGAACCGATATTGAAAAACAAATATTGAAAAACTGATATCGAAAAACTGATATTGAAAAACCGATATTGAAAAACCGATATTGAATCCGATATTAGAACCGATATTCAAAAACCGATATTAGAGAACAAATATTGCAAAACCGATATTGAAAAACCGATATTGAAAAACCGATATTGAAAAAACGATATTGAAACCGATATTAAACCGATATTGAAAAACCGATATTGAAAAACCGATATTGAAACCGATATTAGAACCGATATTGAAAAACCGATATTGAAAAACAAATATTGAAAAACTGATATCGAAAAACTGATATTGAAAAACCGATATTGAAAATCCGATATTAGAACCGATATTGAAAAACCGATATTGAAAATCCGATATTGAAAAACTGATATTGAAACCGATATTAGAACCGATATTGAAAAACAAATATTGAAAAACTGATATCGAAAAACTGATATTGAAAAACCGATATTGAAAAACCGATATTGAATCCGATATTAGAACCGATATTCAAAAACCGATATTGGAGAACAAATATTGAAAAACTGATATTGAAAAACCGATATTGAAAAACAAATATTGAAATACCGATATTGAAAAACCGATATTGAAAAACCGATATTGAAAAAACGATATTGAAACCGATATTAAACCGATATTGAAAAACCGATATTGAAACCGATATTAGAACCGATATTGAAAAACCGATATTGAAAATCCGATATTGAAAAACTGATATTGAAACCGATATTAGAACCGATATTGAAAAACCGATATTGAAAAACAAATATTGAAAAACTGATATCGAAAAACTGATATTGAAAAACCGATATTGAAAAACCGATATTGAATCCGATATTAGAACCGATATTCAAAAACCGATATTAGAGAACAAATATTGCAAAACCGATATTGAAAAACCGATATTGAAAAACCGATATTGAAAAAACGATATTGAAACCGATATTAAACCGATATTGAAAAACCGATATTGAAAAACCGATATTGAAACCGATATTGAAAAACAAATATTGAAAAACTGATATCGAAAAACTGATATTGATAAACCTATATTGAAAAACCGATATTGAATCCGATATTAGAACCGATATTGAAAAACTGATATTGAGAAACTGATATTGCAAAACCGATATTGAAAAACCGATATTGAAAAACCGATATTGAATCCGATATTAGAACCGATATTCATAAACCGATATTGGAGAACAAATATTGAAAAACTGATATTGAAAAACCGATATTGAAAAACAAATATTGAAATACCGATATTGAAAAACCGATATTGAATCCGATATTCGAACCGATATTCAAAAACCGATATTGGAGAACAAATATTGAAAAACTGATATTGAAAAACCGATATTGAAAAACAAATATTGAAATACCGATATTGAAAAACCGATATTGAAAAACCGATATTGAAAAAACGATATTGAAACCGATATTAAACCGATATTGAAAAACCGATATTGAAACCGATATTAGAACCGATATTGAAAAACCGATATTGAAAATCCGATATTGAAAAACTGATATTGAAACCGATATTAGAACCGATATTGAAAAACAAATATTGAAAAACTGATATCGAAAAACTGATATTGAAAAACCGATATTGAAAAACCGATATTGAATCCGATATTAGAACCGATATTCAAAAACCGATATTAGAGAACAAATATTGCAAAACCGATATTGAAAAACCGATATTGAAAAACCGATATTGAAAAAACGATATTGAAACCGATATTAAACCGATATTGAAAAACCGATATTGAAAAACCGATATTGAAACCGATATTAGAACCGATATTGAAAAACCGATATTGAAAAACAAATATTGAAAAACTGATATCGAAAAACTGATATTGAAAAACCGATATTGAAAATCCGATATTGAAAAACTGATATTGAAACCGATATTAGAACCGATATTGAAAAACCGATATTGAAAAAACGATATTGAAACCGATATTAAACCGATATTGAAAAACCGATATTGAAACCGATATTAGAACCGATATTGAAAAACCGATATTGAAAATCCGATATTGAAAAACTGATATTGAAACCGATATTAGAACCTATATTGAAAAACCGATATTGAAAAACAAATATTGAAAAACTGAAATCGAAAAACTGATATTGAAACCGATATTAGAACCGATATTGAAAAATCGATATTGAAAAACAAATATTGAAAAACTGATATCGAAAAACTGATATTGCAAAACCGATATTAAAAACCGATATTGAAAAACAAATATTGAAAAACTGATATCGAAAAACTGATATTGATAAACCTATATTGAAAAACCGATATTGAATCCGATATTAGAACCGATATTGAAAAACTGATATTGAGAAACTGATATTGCAAAACCGATATTGAAAAACCGATATTGAAAAACTTATATTGCAAAACCGATATTGAAAAACCGATATTGAATCCGATATTAGAACCGATATTCAAAAACCGATATTGCAGAACAAATATTGAAAAACCGATATTGAAAAACAAATATTGAAAAACTGATATCGAAAAATTGATATTGAAAAACCGATATTGAAAAACCGATATTGAAAAACTGATATTGAAACCGATATTAGAACCGATATTGAAAAACCGATATTGAAAAACAAATATTGAAAAACTGATATCGAAAAACTGATATTGAAAAACCGATATTGAAAAACCGATATTGCAAAACCGATATTGAAAAACCGATATTGCAAAACCGATATTGAAAAACCGATATTGAAAAACCTATATCGAATAACTGATATTGAAAAACCGATATTGAAAAACTGATATTGAATCCGATATTAGAACCGATATTGAAAAACTGATATTGAGAAACTGATATTGCAAAACCGATATTGAAAAACCGATATTGAAAAACTTATATTGCAAAACCGATATTGAAAAACCGATATTGAAAAACTGATATTGAAACCGATATTAGAACCGATATTGAAAAACCGATATTGAAAAACAAATATTGAAAAACTGATATCGAAAAACTGATATTGAAAAACCGATATTGAAAAACCGATATTGAAAAACTTATATTGCAAAACCGATATTGAAAAACCGATATTGAATCCGATATTAGAACCGATATTCAAAAACCGATATTGCAGAACAAATATTGAAAAATCGATATTGAAAAACAAATATTGAAAAACTGATATCGAAAAACCGATATTGCAAAACCGATATTGAAAAACCGATATTGCAAAACCGATATTGAAAAACCGATATTGAAAAACCGATATTGAAAAACCTATATCGAATAACTGATATTGAAAAACCGATATTGAAAAACTGATATTGAATCCGATATTAGAACCGATATTGAAAAACAAATATTGAAAAACTGATATCGAAAAACTGATATTGCAAAACCGATATTGAAAAACCGATATTGAAAAACAAATATTGAAAAACCGATATTGAAAAACAAATATTGAAAAACCGATATTGAAAAACAAATATTGAAAAACCGATATTGAAAAAACGATATTGAAACCGATATTAAACCGATATTGAAAAACCGATATTGAAACCGATATTAGAACCGATATTGAAAAACCGATATTGAAAATCCGATATTGAAAAACTGATATTGAAACCGATATTAGAACCGATATTGAAAAACCGATATTGAAAAACAAATATTGAAAAACTGATATCGAAAAACTGATATTGAAACCGATATTAGAACCGATATTGAAAAACCGATATTGAAAAACAAATATTGAAAAACTGATATCGAAAAACTGATATTGCAAAACCGATATTAAAAACCGATATTGAAAAACAAATATTGAAAAACTGATATCGAAAAACTGATATTGATAAACCTATATTGAAAAACCGATATTGAATCCGATATTAGAACCGATATTGAAAAACTGATATTGAGAAACTGATATTGCAAAACCGATATTGAAAAACCGATATTGAAAAACTTATATTGCAAAACCGATATTGAAAAACCGATATTGAATCCGATATTAGAACCGATATTCAAAAACCGATATTGCAGAACAAATATTGAAAAACCGATATTGAAAAACAAATATTGAAAAACTGATATCGAAAAACTGATATTGAAAAACCGATATTGAAAAACCGATATTGAAAAACTGATATTGAAACCGATATTAGAACCGATATTGAAAAACCGATATTGAAAAACAAATATTGAAAAACTGATATCGAAAAACTGATATTGAAAAACCGATATTGAAAAACCGATATTGAATCCGATATTAGAACCGATATTCAAAAACCGATATTGCAGACAAATATTGAAAAACCGATATTGAAAAACAAATATTGAAAAACTGATATCGAAAAACTGATATTGAAAAACCGATATTGAAAAACCGATATTGCAAAACCGATATTGAAAAACCGATATTGCAAAACCGATATTGAAAAACCGATATTGAATAACCGATATTGAAAAACCTATATCGAATAACTGATATTGAAAAAACGATATTGAAAAACTGATATTGAATCCGATATTAGAACCGATATTGAAAAACTGATATTGAGAAACTGATATTGCAAAACCGATATTGAAAAACCGATATTGAAAAACTTATATTGCAAAACCGATATTGAAAAACCGATATTGAATCCGATATTAGAACCGATATTCAAAAACCGATATTGCAGAACAAATATTGAAAAACCGATATTGAAAAACAAATATTGAAAAACTGATATCGAAAAACTGATATTGAAAAACCGATATTGAAAAACCGATATTGAAAAACTGATATTGAAACCGATATTAGAAACGATATTGAAAAACCGATATTGAAAAACAAATATTGAAAAACTGATATCGAAAAACTGATATTGAAAAACCGATATTGAAAAACCGATATTGAAAAACTTATATTGCAAAACCGATATTGAAAAACCGATATTGAATCCGATATTAGAACCGATATTCAAAAACCGATATTGCAGACAAATATTGAAAAACCGATATTGAAAAACAAATATTGAAAAACTGATATCGAAAAACTGATATTGAAAAACCGATATTGAAAAACCGATATTGCAAAACCGATATTGAAAAACCGATATTGCAAAACCGATATTGAAACCGATATTAGAACCGATATTGAAAAACCGATATTGAAAAACAAATATTGAAAAACTGATATCGAAAAACTGATATTGAAAAACCGATATTGAAAAACCGATATTGAAAAACTTATATTGCAAAACCGATATTGAAAAACCGATATTGAATCCGATATTAGAACCGATATTCAAAAACCGATATTGCAGAACAAATATTGAAAAATCGATATTGAAAAACAAATATTGAAAAACTGATATCGAAAAACCGATATTGCAAAACCGATATTGAAAAACCGATATTGCAAAACCGATATTGAAAAACCGATATTGAAAAACCGATATTGAAAAACCTATATCGAATAACTGATATTGAAAAACCGATATTGAAAAACTGATATTGAATCCGATATTAGAACCGATATTGAAAAACCGATATTGAAAAAACGATATTGAAACCGATATTAAACCGATATTGAAAAACCGATATTGAAACCGATATTAGAACCGATATTGAAAAACCGATATTGAAAATCCGATATTGAAAAACTGATATTGAAACCGATATTAGAACCTATATTGAAAAACCGATATTGAAAAACAAATATTGAAAAACTGAAATCGAAAAACTGATATTGAAACCGATATTAGAACCGATATTGAAAAATCGATATTGAAAAACAAATATTGAAAAACTGATATCGAAAAACTGATATTGCAAAACCGATATTAAAAACCGATATTGAAAAACAAATATTGAAAAACTGATATCGAAAAACTGATATTGATAAACCTATATTGAAAAACCGATATTGAATCCGATATTAGAACCGATATTGAAAAACTGATATTGAGAAACTGATATTGCAAAACCGATATTGAAAAACCGATATTGAAAAACTTATATTGCAAAACCGATATTGAAAAACCGATATTGAATCCGATATTAGAACCGATATTCAAAAACCGATATTGCAGAACAAATATTGAAAAACCGATATTGAAAAACAAATATTGAAAAACTGATATCGAAAAATTGATATTGAAAAACCGATATTGAAAAACCGATATTGAAAAACTGATATTGAAACCGATATTAGAACCGATATTGAAAAACCGATATTGAAAAACAAATATTGAAAAACTGATATCGAAAAACTGATATTGAAAAACCGATATTGAAAAACCGATATTGAAAAACTTATATTGCAAAACCGATATTGAAAAACCGATATTGAATCCGATATTAGAACCGATATTCAAAAACCGATATTGCAGAACAAATATTGAAAAACCGATATTGAAAAACAAATATTGAAAAACTGATATCGAAAAACTGATATTGAAAAACCGATATTGAAAAACCGATATTGCAAAACCGATATTGAAAAACCGATATTGCAAAACCGATATTGAAAAACCGATATTGAAAAACCGATATTGAAAAACCTATATCGAATAACTGATATTGAAAAACCGATATTGAAAAACTGATATTGAATCCGATATTAGAACCGATATTGAAAAACTGATATTGAGAAACTGATATTGCAAAACCGATATTGAAAAACCGATATTGAAAAACTTATATTGCAAAACCGATATTGAAAAACCGATATTGAAAAACTGATATTGAAACCGATATTAGAACCGATATTGAAAAACCGATATTGAAAAACAAATATTGAAAAACTGATATCGAAAAACTGATATTGAAAAACCGATATTGAAAAACCGATATTGAAAAACTTATATTGCAAAACCGATATTGAAAAACCGATATTGAATCCGATATTAGAACCGATATTCAAAAACCGATATTGCAGAACAAATATTGAAAAATCGATATTGAAAAACAAAT
Organism: Andrena cerasifolii; assembly: GCF_050908995.1. Taxonomy (NCBI): domain Eukaryota; kingdom Metazoa; phylum Arthropoda; class Insecta; order Hymenoptera; family Andrenidae; genus Andrena; species Andrena cerasifolii. The sequence continues at coordinate 12,596 of NW_027485200.1, read as the reverse complement.
ATTGAAAAACTGATATCGAAAAACCGATATTGCAAAACCGATATTGAAAAACCGATATTGCAAAACCGATATTGAAAAACCGATATTGAAAAACCGATATTGAAAAACCTATATCGAATAACTGATATTGAAAAACCGATATTGAAAAACTGATATTGAATCCGATATTAGAACCGATATTGAAAAACAAATATTGAAAAACTGATATCGAAAAACTGATATTGCAAAACCAATATTGAAAAACCGATATTGAAAAACAAATATTGAAAAACCGATATTGAAAAACAAATATTGAAAAACCGATATTGAAAAACAAATATTGAAAAACCGATATTGAAAAAACGATATTGAAACCGATATTAAACCGATATTGAAAAACCGATATTGAAACCGATATTAGAACCGATATTGAAAAACCGATATTGAAAATCCGATATTGAAAAACTGATATTGAAACCGATATTAGAACCGATATTGAAAAACCGATATTGAAAAACAAATATTGAAAAACTGATATCGAAAAACTGATATTGAAACCGATATTAGAACCGATATTGAAAAACCGATATTGAAAAACAAATATTGAAAAACTGATATCGAAAAACTGATATTGCAAAACCGATATTAAAAACCGATATTGAAAAACAAATATTGAAAAACTGATATCGAAAAACTGATATTGATAAACCTATATTGAAAAACCGATATTGAATCCGATATTAGAACCGATATTGAAAAACTGATATTGAGAAACTGATATTGCAAAACCGATATTGAAAAACCGATATTGAAAAACTTATATTGCAAAACCGATATTGAAAAACCGATATTGAATCCGATATTAGAACCGATATTCAAAAACCGATATTGCAGAACAAATATTGAAAAACCGATATTGAAAAACAAATATTGAAAAACTGATATCGAAAAACTGATATTGAAAAACCGATATTGAAAAACCGATATTGAAAAACTGATATTGAAACCGATATTAGAACCTATATTGAAAAACCGATATTGAAAAACAAATATTGAAAAACTGAAATCGAAAAACTGATATTGAAACCGATATTAGAACCGATATTGAAAAACCGATATTGAAAAACAAATATTGAAAAACTGATATCGAAAAACTGATATTGCAAAACCGATATTAAAAACCGATATTGAAAAACAAATATTGAAAAACTGATATCGAAAAACTGATATTGATAAACCTATATTGAAAAACCGATATTGAATCCGATATTAGAACCGATATTGAAAAACTGATATTGAGAAACTGATATTGCAAAACCGATATTGAAAAACCGATATTGAAAAACTTATATTGCAAAACCGATATTGAAAAACCGATATTGAATCCGATATTAGAACCGATATTCAAAAACCGATATTGCAGAACAAATATTGAAAAACCGATATTGAAAAACAAATATTGAAAAACTGATATCGAAAAACTGATATTGAAAAACCGATATTGAAAAACCGATATTGAAAAACTGATATTGAAACCGATATTAGAACCGATATTGAAAAACCGATATTGAAAAACAAATATTGAAAAACTGATATCGAAAAACTGATATTGAAAAACCGATATTGAAAAACCGATATTGAAAAACTTATATTGCAAAACCGATATTGAAAAACCGATATTGAATACGATATTAGAACCGATATTCAAAAACCGATATTGCAGAACAAATATTGAAAAACCGATATTGAAAAACAAATATTGAAAAACTGATATCGAAAAACTGATATTGAAAAACCGATATTGAAAAACCGATATTGCAAAACCGATATTGAAAAACCGATATTGCAAAACCGATATTGAAAAACCGATATTGAAAAACCGATATTGAAAAACCTATATCGAATAACTGATATTGAAAAACCGATATTGAAAAACTGATATTGAATCCGATATTAGAACCGATATTGAAAAACTGATATTGAGAAACTGATATTGCAAAACCGATATTGAAAAACCGATATTGAAAAACTTATATTGCAAAACCGATATTGAAAAACCGATATTGAAAAACTGATATTGAAACCGATATTAGAACCGATATTGAAAAACCGATATTGAAAAACAAATATTGAAAAACTGATATCGAAAAACTGATATTGAAAAACCGATATTGAAAAACCGATATTGAAAAACTTATATTGCAAAACCGATATTGAAAAACCGATATTGAATCCGATATTAGAACCGATATTCAAAAACCGATATTGCAGAACAAATATTGAAAAATCGATATTGAAAAACAAATATTGAAAAACTGATATCGAAAAACCGATATTGCAAAACCGATATTGAAAAACCGATATTGCAAAACCGATATTGAAAAACCGATATTGAAAAACCGATATTGAAAAACCTATATCGAATAACTGATATTGAAAAACCGATATTGAAAAACTGATATTGAATCCGATATTAGAACCGATATTGAAAAACAAATATTGAAAAACTGATATCGAAAAACTGATATTGCAAAACCGATATTGAAAAACCGATATTGAAAAACAAATATTGAAAAACCGATATTGAAAAACAAATATTGAAAAACCGATATTGAAAAACAAATATTGAAAAACCGATATTGAAAAAACGATATTGAAACCGATATTAAACCGATATTGAAAAACCGATATTGAAACCGATATTAGAACCGATATTGAAAAACCGATATTGAAAATCCGATATTGAAAAACTGATATTGAAACCGATATTAGAACCGATATTGAAAAACCGATATTGAAAAACAAATATTGAAAAACTGATATCGAAAAACTGATATTGAAACCGATATTAGAACCGATATTGAAAAACCGATATTGAAAAACAAATATTGAAAAACTGATATCGAAAAACTGATATTGCAAAACCGATATTAAAAACCGATATTGAAAAACAAATATTGAAAAACTGATATCGAAAAACTGATATTGATAAACCTATATTGAAAAACCGATATTGAATCCGATATTAGAACCGATATTGAAAAACTGATATTGAGAAACTGATATTGCAAAACCGATATTGAAAAACCGATATTGAAAAACTTATATTGCAAAACCGATATTGAAAAACCGATATTGAATCCGATATTAGAACCGATATTCAAAAACCGATATTGCAGAACAAATATTGAAAAACCGATATTGAAAAACAAATATTGAAAAACTGATATCGAAAAACTGATATTGAAAAACCGATATTGAAAAACCGATATTGAAAAACTGATATTGAAACCGATATTAGAACCGATATTGAAAAACCGATATTGAAAAACAAATATTGAAAAACTGATATCGAAAAACTGATATTGAAAAACCGATATTGAAAAACCGATATTGAATCCGATATTAGAACCGATATTCAAAAACCGATATTGCAGACAAATATTGAAAAACCGATATTGAAAAACAAATATTGAAAAACTGATATCGAAAAACTGATATTGAAAAACCGATATTGAAAAACCGATATTGCAAAACCGATATTGAAAAACCGATATTGCAAAACCGATATTGAAAAACCGATATTGAAAAACTTATATTGCAAAACCGATATTGAAAAACCGATATTGAATCCGATATTAGAACCGATATACAAAAACCGATATTGCAGAACAAATATTGAAAAACCGATATTGAAAAACAAATATTGAAAAACTGATATCGAAAAACTGATATTGAAAAACCGATATTGAAAAACCGATATTGAAAAACTGATATTGAAACCGATATTAGAACCGATATTGAAAAACCGATATTGAAAAACAAATATTGAAAAACTGATATCGAAAAACTGATATTGAAAAACCGATATTGAAAAAACGATATTGAAACCGATATTAAACCGATATTGAAAAACCGATATTGAAAAACCGATATTGAAACCGATATTAGAACCGATATTGAAAAACCGATATTGAAAAACAAATATTGAAAAACTGATATCGAAAAACTGATATTGAAAAACCGATATTGAAAATCCGATATTGAAAAACTGATATTGAAACCGATATTAGAACCGATATTGAAAAACCGATATTGAAAAAACGATATTGAAACCGATATTAAACCGATATTGAAAAACCGATATTGAAACCGATATTAGAACCGATATTGAAAAACCGATATTGAAAATCCGATATTGAAAAACTGATATTGAAACCGATATTAGAACCTATATTGAAAAACCGATATTGAAAAACAAATATTGAAAAACTGAAATCGAAAAACTGATATTGAAACCGATATTAGAACCGATATTGAAAAACCGATATTGAAAAACAAATATTGAAAAACTGATATCGAAAAACTGATATTGCAAAACCGATATTAAAAACCGATATTGAAAAACAAATATTGAAAAACTGATATCGAAAAACTGATATTGATAAACCTATATTGAAAAACCGATATTGAATCCGATATTAGAACCGATATTGAAAAACTGATATTGAGAAACTGATATTGCAAAACCGATATTGAAAAACCGATATTGAAAAACTTATATTGCAAAACCGATATTGAAAAACCGATATTGAATCCGATATTAGAACCGATATTCAAAAACCGATATTGCAGAACAAATATTGAAAAACCGATATTGAAAAACAAATATTGAAAAACTGATATCGAAAAACTGATATTGAAAAACCGATATTGAAAAACCGATATTGAAAAACTGATATTGAAACCGATATTAGAACCGATATTGAAAAACCGATATTGAAAAACAAATATTGAAAAACTGATATCGAAAAACTGATATTGAAAAACCGATATTGAAAAACCGATATTGAAAAACTTATATTGCAAAACCGATATTGAAAAACCGATATTGAATCCGATATTAGAACCGATATTCAAAAACCGATATTGCAGAACAAATATTGAAAAACCGATATTGAAAAACAAATATTGAAAAACTGATATCGAAAAACTGATATTGAAAAACCGATATTGAAAAACCGATATTGCAAAACCGATATTGAAAAACCGATATTGCAAAACCGATATTGAAAAACCGATATTGAAAAACCGATATTGAAAAACCTATATCGAATAACTGATATTGAAAAACCGATATTGAAAAACTGATATTGAATCCGATATTAGAACCGATATTGAAAAACTGATATTGAGAAACTGATATTGCAAAACCGATATTGAAAAACCGATATTGAAAAACTTATATTGCAAAACCGATATTGAAAAACCGATATTGAAAAACTGATATTGAAACCGATATTAGAACCGATATTGAAAAACCGATATTGAAAAACAAATATTGAAAAACTGATATCGAAAAACTGATATTGAAAAACCGATATTGAAAAACCGATATTGAAAAACTTATATTGCAAAACCGATATTGAAAAACCGATATTGAATCCGATATTAGAACCGATATTCAAAAACCGATATTGCAGAACAAATATTGAAAAATCGATATTGAAAAACAAATATTGAAAAACTGATATCGAAAAACCGATATTGCAAAACCGATATTGAAAAACCGATATTGCAAAACCGATATTGAAAAACCGATATTGAAAAACCGATATTGAAAAACCTATATCGAATAACTGATATTGAAAAACCGATATTGAAAAACTGATATTGAATCCGATATTAGAACCGATATTGAAAAACAAATATTGAAAAACTGATATCGAAAAACTGATATTGCAAAACCGATATTGAAAAACCGATATTGAAAAACAAATATTGAAAAACCGATATTGAAAAACAAATATTGAAAAACCGATATTGATAAACAAATATTGAAAAACCGATATTGAAAAAACGATATTGAAACCGATATTAAACCGATATTGAAAAACCGATATTGAAACCGATATTAGAACCGATATTGAAAAACCGATATTGAAAATCCGATATTGAAAAACTGATATTGAAACCGATATTAGAACCGATATTGAAAAACCGATATTGAAAAACAAATATTGAAAAACTGATATCGAAAAACTGATATTGAAACCGATATTAGAACCGATATTGAAAAACCGATATTGAAAAACAAATATTGAAAAACTGATATCGAAAAACTGATATTGCAAAACCGATATTAAAAACCGATATTGAAAAACAAATATTGAAAAACTGATATCGAAAAACTGATATTGATAAACCTATATTGAAAAACCGATATTGAATCCGATATTAGAACCGATATTGAAAAACTGATATTGAGAAACTGATATTGCAAAACCGATATTGAAAAACCGATATTGAAAAACTTATATTGCAAAACCGATATTGAAAAACCGATATTGAATCCGATATTAGAACCGATATTCAAAAACCGATATTGCAGAACAAATATTGAAAAACCGATATTGAAAAACAAATATTGAAAAACTGATATCGAAAAACTGATATTGAAAAACCGATATTGAAAAACCGATATTGAAAAACTGATATTGAAACCGATATTAGAACCGATATTGAAAAACCGATATTGAAAAACAAATATTGAAAAACTGATATCGAAAAACTGATATTGAAAAACCGATATTGAAAAACCGATATTGAATCCGATATTAGAACCGATATTCAAAAACCGATATTGCAGACAAATATTGAAAAACCGATATTGAAAAACAAATATTGAAAAACTGATATCGAAAAACTGATATTGAAAAACCGATATTGAAAAACCGATATTGCAAAACCGATATTGAAAAACCGATATTGCAAAACCGATATTGAAAAACCGATATTGAATAACCGATATTGAAAAACTTATATTGCAAAACCGATATTGAAAAACCGATATTGAATCCGATATTAGAACCGATATTCAAAAACCGATATTGCAGACAAATATTGAAAAACCGATATTGAAAAACAAATATTGAAAAACTGATATCGAAAAACTGATATTGAAAAACCGATATTGAAAAACCGATATTGCAAAACCGATATTGAAAAACCGATATTGAAAAACCGATATTGAAAAACCGATATTGCAAAACCGATATTGAAAAAACGATATTGAAAAACTGATATTGAATCCGATATTAGAACCGATATTGAAAAACTGATATTGAGAAACTGATATTGCAAAACCGATATTGAAAAACCGATATTGAAAAACTTATATTGCAAAACCGATATTGAAAAACCGATATTGAATCCGATATTAGAACCGATATTCAAAAACCGATATTGCAGAACAAATATTGAAAAACCGATATTGAAAAACAAATATTGAAAAACTGATATCGAAAAACTGATATTGAAAAACCGATATTGAAAAACCGATATTGAAAAACTGATATTGAAACCGATATTAGAAACGATATTGAAAAACCGATATTGAAAAACAAATATTGAAAAACTGATATCGAAAAACTGATATTGAAAAACCGATATTGAAAAACCGATATTGAAAAACTTATATTGCAAAACCGATATTGAAAAACCGATATTGAATCCGATATTAGAACCGATATTCAAAAACCGATATTGCAGACAAATATTGAAAAACCGATATTGAAAAACAAATATTGAAAAACTGATATCGAAAAACTGATATTGAAAAACCGATATTGAAAAACCGATATTGCAAAACCGATATTGAAAAACCGATATTGCAAAACCGATATTGAAACCGATATTAGAACCGATATTGAAAAACCGATATTGAAAAACAAATATTGAAAAACTGATATCGAAAAACTGATATTGAAAAACCGATATTGAAAAACCGATATTGAAAAACTTATATTGCAAAACCGATATTGAAAAACCGATATTGAATCCGATATTAGAACCGATATTCAAAAACCGATATTGCAGAACAAATATTGAAAAATCGATATTGAAAAACAAATATTGAAAAACTGATATCGAAAAACCGATATTGCAAAACCGATATTGAAAAACCGATATTGCAAAACCGATATTGAAAAACCGATATTGAAAAACCGATATTGAAAAACCTATGTCGAATAACTGATATTGAAAAACCGATATTGAAAAACTGATATTGAATCCGATATTAGAACCGATATTGAAAAACAAATATTGAAAAACTGATATCGAAAAACTGATATTGCAAAACCGATATTGAAAAACCGATATTGAAAAACAAATATTGAAAAACCGATATTGAAAAACAAATATTGAAAAACCGATATTGAAAAACAAATATTAAAAAACCGATATTGAAAAAACGATATTGAAACCGATATTAAACCGATATTGAAAAACCGATATTGAAACCGATATTAGAACCGATATTGAAAAACCGATATTGAAAATCCGATATTGAAAAACTGATATTGAAACCGATATTAGAACCGATATTGAAAAACCGATATTGAAAAACAAATATTGAAAAACTGATATCGAAAAACTGATATTGAAACCGATATTAGAACCGATATTGAAAAACCGATATTGAAAAACAAATATTGAAAAACTGATATCGAAAAACTGATATTGCAAAACCGATATTAAAAACCGATATTGAAAAACAAATATTGAAAAACTGATATCGAAAAACTGATATTGATAAACCTATATTGAAAAACCGATATTGAATCCGATATTAGAACCGATATTGAAAAACTGATATTGAGAAACTGATATTGCAAAACCGATATTGAAAAACCGATATTGAAAAACTTATATTGCAAAACCGATATTGAAAAACCGATATTGAATCCGATATTAGAACCGATATTCAAAAACCGATATTGCAGAACAAATATTGAAAAACCGATATTGAAAAACAAATATTGAAAAACTGATATCGAAAAACTGATATTGAAAAACCGATATTGAAAAACCGATATTGAAAAACTGATATTGAAACCGATATTAGAACCGATATTGAAAAACCGATATTGAAAAACAAATATTGAAAAACTGATATCGAAAAACTGATATTGAAAAACCGATATTGAAAAACCGATATTGAAAAACTTATATTGCAAAACCGATATTGAAAAACCGATATTGAATCCGATATTAGAACCGATATTCAAAAACCGATATTGCAGAACAAATATTGAAAAACCGATATTGAAAAACAAATATTGAAAAACTGATATCGAAAAACTGATATTGAAAAACCGATATTGAATCCGATATTAGAACCGATATTCAAAAACCGATATTGCAGAACAAATATTGAAAAACCGATATTGAAAAACAAATATTGAAAAACTGATATCGAAAAACTGATATTGAAAAACCGATATTGAAAAACCGATATTGCAAAACCGATATTGAACGGTTTTTCAATATTGAAAAACCGATATTGAATAACCGATATTGAAAAACCTATATCGAATAACTGATATTGAAAAACCGATATTGAAAAACTGATATTGAATCCGATATTAGAACCGATATTGAAAAACTGATATTGAGAAACTGATATTGCAAAACCGATATTGAAAAACCGATATTGAAAAACTTATATTGCAAAACCGATATTGAAAAACCGATATTGAATCCGATATTAGAACCGATATTCAAAAACCGATATTGCAGAACAAATATTGAAAAACCGATATTGAAAAACAAATATTGAAAAACTGATATCGAAAAACTGATATTGAAAAACCGATATTGAAAAACCGATATTGAAAAACTGATATTGAAACCGATATTAGAACCGATATTGAAAAACCGATATTGAAAAACAAATATTGAAAAACTGATATCGAAAAACTGATATTGAAAAACCGATATTGAAAAACCGATATTGAAAAACTTATATTGCAAAACCGATATTGAAAAACCGATATTGAAAAACCGATATTGAAAAACCGATATTGAAAAACCTATATCGAATAACTGATATTGAAAAACCGATATTGAAAAACTGATATTGAATCCGATATTAGAACCGATATTGAAAAACAAATATTGAAAAACTGATATCGAAAAACTGATATTGAAAAACCGATATTGAAAAACTGATATTGATAAACCTATATTGAATAACCGATATTGAAAAACAAATATTGAAATACCGATATTGAAAACCGATATTGCAAAACTGATATTGAATCCGATATTAGAACCGATATTGAAAAACAAATATTGAAAAACTGATATTGAAAATCCGATATTGAAAAACCGATATTGCAAAACCGATATTGAAAAACCGATAGTGAAAAACAAATATTGAAAAACTGATATCGAAAAACTGATATTGATAAACCTATATTGAAAAACCGATATTGAATCCGATATTAGAACCGATATTGAAAAACTGATATTGAGAAACTGATATTGCAAAACCGATATTGAAAAACCGATATTGAAAAACAAATATTGAAAAACTGATATCGAAAAACTGATATTGATAAACCTATATTGAAAAACCGATATTGAAAAACAAATATTGAAATACCGATATTGAAAAACCGATATTGAAAAAACGATATTGAAACCGATATTAAACCGATATTGAAAAACCGATATTGAAACCGATATTAGAACCGATATTGAAAAACCGATATTGAAACCGATATTAGAACCGATATTGAAAAACCGATATTGAAAAACAAATATTGAAAAACTGATATCGAAAAACTGATATTGAAAAACCGATATTGAAAATCCGATATTGAAAAACTGATATTCAAACCGATATTAGAACCGATATTGAAAAAACCGATATTGAAAAACAAATATTGAAAAACTGATATCGAAAAACTGATATTGAAAAACCGATATTGAAAAACTGATATTCAAACCGATATTAGAACCGATATTGAAAAAACCGATATTGAAAAACCTATATCGAATAACTGATATTGAAAAACCGATATTGAAAAACTGATATTGAATCCGATATTAGAACCGATATTGAAAAACCGATATTGAAAAACAAATATTGAAAAACTGATATCGAAAAACTGATATTGAAAAACCGATATTGAAAAACTGATATTGAAACCGATATTAGAACCGATATTGAAAAACCGATATTGAAAAACCGATATTGAAACCGATATTAAACCGATATTGAAAAACCGATATTGAAACCGATATTAGAACCGATATTGAAAAACCGATATTGAAAATCCGATATTGAAAAACTGATATTGAAACCGATATTAGAACCGATATTGAAAAACCGATATTGAAAAACAAATATTGAAAAACTGATATCGAAAAACTGATATTGAAACCGATATTAGAACCGATATTGAAAAACCGATATTGAAAAACAAATATTGAAAACTGATATCGAAAAACTGATATTGCAAAACCGATATTGAAAAACCGATATTGAAAAACAAATATTGAAAAACTGATATCGAAAAACTGATATTGATAAACCTATATTGAAAAACCGATATTGAATCCGATATTAGAACCGATATTGAAAAACTGATATTGAGAAACTGATATTGCAAAACCGATATTGAAAAACCGATATTGAAAAACTTATATTGCAAAACCGATATTGCAAAACCGATATTGAAAAACCGATATTGAAAAACAAATATTGAAAAACTGATGTCGAAAAACTGATATTGATAAACCTATATTGAAAAACCGATATTGAATCCGATATTAGAACCGATATTGAAAAACTGATATTGAGAAACTGATATTGCAAAACCGATATTGAAAAACCGATATTGAAAAACAAATATTGAAAAACTGATATCGAAAAACTGATATTGATAAACCTATATTGAAAAACCGATATTGAAAAACAAATATTGAAATACCGATATTGAAAAACCGATATTGAAAAAACGATATTGAAACCGATATTAAACCGATATTGAAAAACCGATATTGAAAAACCGATATTGAAACCGATATTAGAACCGATATTGAAAAACCGATATTGAAACCGATATTAGAACCGATATTGAAAAACCGATATTGAAAAACAAATATTGAAAAACTGATATCGAAAAACTGATATTGAAAAACCGATATTGAAAAACTGATATTGAATCCGATATTAGAACCGATATTGAAAAACCGATATTGAAAAACAAATATTGAAAAACTGATATCGAAAAACTGATATTGCAAAACCGATATTGAAAAACCGATATTGAAAAACAAATATTGAAAAACTGATATCGAAAAACTGATATTGATAAACCTATATTGAAAAACCGATATTGAAAAACAAATATTGAAAAACTGATATCGAAAAACTGATATTGAAAAACCGATATTGAAAAACTGATATTGAAACCGATATTAGAACCGATATTGAAAAACCGATATTGAAAAACCGATATTGAAACCGATATTAAACCGATATTGAAAAACCGATATTGAAACCGATATTAGAACCGATATTGAAAAACCGATATTGAAAATCCGATATTGAAAAACTGATATTGAAACCGATATTAGAACCGATATTGAAAAACCGATATTGAAAAACAAATATTGAAAAACTGATATCGAAAAACTGATATTGAAACCGATATTAGAACCGATATTGAAAAACCGATATTGAAAAACAAATATTGAAAAACTGATATCGAAAAACTGATATTGCAAAACCGATATTGAAAAACCGATATTGAAAAACAAAT